>NC_141695.1:846058053-846268053 GCF_964263255.1 Lissotriton vulgaris
CGACTGAAAATTCTGTATGTGATGTAACCAATCAGGAGTATGTAGTTGTGGTAAAAGACAATGACACTATCAGTCGTACCTTTCTTGTTCCTGATCCTGAAGTTGATGCCACTATCGAAAATCACCATGTCCTACTACTGGTGGACACTGGTGCTCGCATCACAATTGTTTCCTATGAAAAATATTCTCATTTCTGGCAAGACAAATGTTTACTTCCCCCTGATGTTCTTTCTGTAGCATTTGAAGGAAGCAGAATCAACCTTTTAGGTCATTTCTGGGCTGAAATCTCCATCTTTGGCAAATCTATTAAAGGGAAGGTTTATGTTGCCAAACGAGGCATCAATGTTCTAGGTCTCATTCATCAGGCAGAATTTGGTGTTACCATTAAACCTGGTTTACCCAACCCTGTATTCATTGAAGGATGTAATCTTTCCTCTCCTTCATCTTCTACCCCTATATGCAACATTTTGAATGGCGAATTTTGGGAGCGCAAATATGAGAAAATCTTTGAAGATCGCCTGGGTAAGATCACCAATTTCCAACATTTCATCAAGGTAAAAGATGGTGTCTCCCCAGTTAAACACAAGCTTAGGAACGTTCCACTCAGTATTAGAGAAGATTTGTCCAAACACTTAAAATCATTATGCGAGCAAGAAATTATTGAAAAAGTAGAATCCACATTATGGCTTAGTCCCATTGTTCTTGCTAGAAAAAGGTCTGTGACCTTAGGATGTGTGTGGATCTACGCAGCCTCAATGAAGCTATCTGGGTCGATGGTTTTCCTCTTCCTCGCATTGAGGATTTGATAGCAAAAGTAGGCTCATCTACCTGGTTTTCCAAACTTGATCTAAAAGCGGCCTACCACCAAATTGAGTTACATCCCCTTTCCCGACATCTCACTGCCTTTGTAACTCCTGATGGGGTTTTCCAATTTCGTCGTCTTCCCTTTGGGTTGGCGTCTGCCGCCGCTGTTTTCCAGCGTATTATGTCAGAAATGTTTGAAGAACTCTCTAATGTTGTCGTTTTCCAGGATGACATTCTTATTTTCCCCCAAACCGAGCACGAGCACAACTTGGTCATTGACCAAGTTTTCAACATCCTGGAACGAAGAGGTGTAACTCTACAATAGAGCAAATGTGTATTTAAAACCAGAGTGGTAGAATACCTTGGTCACATCATTTCTGAGTGTGGCATTAAACCCAGGCCAGGTCTAGTCAAGAGTATTATTGAGGCTCCCGCCCCCTCTAACAAGGAACAACTCCTGTCCTTTCTCGGTCTTTGTGAGTTCTACTCCAAATTCATGAGAGATTACGCCAAGACCACTGAATGTTTTAGACTTTTACTAAAAAAGGGTGCCACCTTCAGCTGGTCTGATGAGTGTGAAAAAGGTTTCCAACTCATAAAAGAACACATCACTAAAGCTCCTGCTCTTCAACCTTTCAATGGGAATAGAGAAACTTTTGTCACTGTTGACGCCTGTGAATATGGCCTAGGGGCTGTTCTCTCTCAATTGGCCTATGGTAAAGAATTTACTGTGGGGTTTGCCTCCAGGACTCTCCGTCCTGTCGAAAGAAAATATTCGGTCATTGAAAAAGAACTGCTAGCCTGCGCTTGGAGCGTCGAAAAGTTTAAATCTTACTTATGGGGCAGACCATTTGTTCTTCAAACCGACCATCGACCTCTTGTTGACATTCTGTCAGGCAGAAACGTCAAGCGTACCACCGCACGTTTGGCTAGACTTTCTACTAAATTGTTAGAATTCAACTTCAAAGTTATCTACATTCCTGGGGGCAAAAACAAACGTGCTGACTGTCTCTCCAGGTTACCTATACAAGAACCTGATGAAAATGAGTGGGAAACAGAGATTGAAGAATGTTTTGTGGCCAACATTTCCCAAAATTCCATCTCTTTCGCTGAGTCTGATTGGGTTAAAGCTGTTGAGAATGATGCTGTACTTAGGGATGTTATTTTCTTCATACAGAAGGGTTGGCCCAAGGAAAAATCTCTTTCTCCCGAACTTCAGATATATTGGAAAATTAATTCAGAACTTTCCTTGGAAAATGGCAAAATTGTTAGGGGCGATAAATTTATTCCCCCTTTTGTTTACCGTGAAAAAATTATTGCTGATGCCCATTCTGGACATCTAGGTGCCACCATTACTAAGAGAAATGTCAGATCAAATTTCTGGTGGCCAAGAATGGACAATCAAATTGTGGATGCTGTCAAACTCTGCACACGCTGCAACACCAGCGATAAAGTTCTTATTTTGGAAGGTGTTTGTAATTCTGTTGTTCCTCCACCCGTTAGAGCTTGGCAAAAAATTGGTCTGGATTTTCTGGGTCCATTCCATGTTCTTCCCAATACCTCCAAATACTTCTTGGTCCTTGTTGATCATCTCTCTAGGTGGGTCGAGGTTGAACCTATCAATGTTCCCAATTCTAAGAGTGTTATTGATTGCTTGACCAGAATCTTCCTGAGGGAGGGTTGTCCGGAAGAAATTCTCACGGACAATGGGGTTCAATTTATTTCTAAGGAAATGGGTGTTTTCTTAAATAATTGTTGCATTAAACATACCAGAACTCCTTTGTACCATCCCCAGAGCAATGGCAAAACCGAGAGGTTCAATAGAGTTATTGTTGAATGTGTGCAGGCCGCCTTCAGATCCAATAGCTGTATTTTCCAAGCTGTGAAAGATCTTGTATGGTCTTATAGGATTTCTCCACATGTTGCCACAGGCTTTTCTCCTTTTGAACTGATGAGAGGAAGGAAAGCCTGTTCTCAAGCCTTTCCCTTTTGGATGGTCAAAAGTCTCCACAAGGGTTGTGATTTGGAAGTGGCGTGGGATTGTGCCAACAAAAAATCTTCCAGCTCACTGCCTTGCGAAGTGGAACGTGGTAAGAGGTCTTTTCACAGTATTCATGCTGGTGATTGGGTCAGGATTAAGAATCCTGTCACTGTTAAAAAGGGCTTTTCAAAGTTTCTTGATTCCCAACAAGTTGTGGAAGTTCGCAAGAATGCTGTCAAATGGCAATTGGTGGAGCACTTCTCGCGTTGCTAGAGATCCCTCTCGTGCTTCACATGCAACTGCTTCTACTCCCAATGTTCAAGTTGACAACGGTTTAAGGAAAAGCTCAAGGATGACTGTTAGACCCAACAAATTTCGTGATTATATCTGATTTACTTTTCATTGTAGTTTCATCTTGTTTTTTTTTTAGAAAGGGGGGAGGTGTGTGGTGATCTGTATTACGCAATGCCTGTCAGAACTTCATGATGTCACCTGTGGGTTTTCCATGTACTGAGCATTCCCCTCCAGTGTTCCCTGTTTGGCAGTTGCAGCTGCTCTGTCTCTCCTTCATGCTGGACGGCTCTCTTCTCCTGAATAAATCTCTAACTGCAGTTCCTGCCTCCGCCTCATCTTTACACATACAATATAAACAGCTGCCTACGAACAGACGGAGAAAAGCAGCCCTAAACAAGCATTGGCCGCGCGGCCGTGAAAGTGACGCGGCAGTGAAAGTGACATCTGCTGACAGTGAAAGATTGTTGGAACCTGGGAGGCCAAGCTGGACAAGGCTCCCGGAATAAACAAGCCCGGGAGTTGTGTGCGTGCGCTAAAAGAAATGTTTTTTAAAAGCATGCTACAGCCTGCAGTATAGAGAGGCGTGGGGGGGGGGGGGGTAGTGGAGGTCAGCAGAGTGACGCGATCTGTGGTGGGGGAGGGGGTGGGAATTGAAGCACATGCAAGCAAGGCGGAAAGAGGCCTGCAAGGCTTAATGAGCCTTGACAGATACCCACATGGCGGCTGCGCGTATGCACGCACGCGTGACTACAAGCTTGAGACCAGCAAAAGCCTCTGGTAGCACTTTCAAAAGCCACTCACTAAATTTATCGCAGAGCAACGCATGCGCTAGCTCAGCAAGACATATAAAAAGTCACAAGGAATAAAAAAAACCTCTAGACAGGCAAGATTGAATTATGAGTAAACAGGAGGTTGAAGACTTGAGTCAGTCATTTAAAACACCCTGAAGAGAGAACTGGGTCCAACAGGGGGCAGTATTCAGAAGAAGGAATTTCTGAGGGGAAAAAAGGGGAGGGGAAAAAAGAAAGAGAAATCACCAACTGCAGTGAAGATCTCACTGACAAAGATACAGGAGCACTGAGATGCACTGCACTGAAGGTTTCAGCTCTTTATAAAGAGCGATATAGGTTTTGGAAAGGCATGAAGACACCCCCCTGGTGCAATCAAGTCCCCACAGCATGAGTGAGGTAAGGGAACTGTAAAAGTAAACTGTATTACCCTCAGAGGTGAAGGAATGTACCGTACCTTTCCTAAGATGCCTCTGAAAGTAACCCTAACCGGACTAGCACCATACTCTGGAGAGATACACTGGCACAAAAACAGCAGCTAATCTCCTCTATGGCATCAAGGGCAGAGAGATTGGCGCTTGTGCAGCTCATGAAGAAACTCCATGCTACCTGGTTGCACCTTCCCCGGGAGATGCCAGCCACCAAAATGTAATTTCCTAGGGGTGTACACCGGCGGCCTAACCAAGCAGGTGCCACGCCTAAAAGGGAATTGCTTCTGTGCGGTTTAACCGGACCAATAGCTGCTATTTCTTTTAGGTACTCTGCATGTGTGCCCCATGAACTCTAAAGGGCATGTTGTACAAAGCACTGGGGGAAGCTGTTGCTGTTCTTATTGAGTTTGGAGTAGCATAAAGGGCTAGCTGCATACAACCACAGAAACATAAGCAGTGCATTGCATGGTTTGATATGTGGCAAGAGATTAACTTTTTGTGACAGGAGCTCCAACACCCCACACAGACTAGAATTTAAAGCCTTAGAAGAATTGAAGTACTGAAAACTGAACAGAATCCCTTGTGTGCTGGTACAAAATGGCTTCCGGTATCCGTGTCAATCTAATCCCCTGCTAGTACCTGTTCTTAGGTATCAGCATGAACTCTGTTTACACAAAATTAACACTCTTTATCTTAGCTGCCATGGACAGAATAGTTCCTTAAAAGTGGATTGACTGATCATTAGGTTGTGGCCTTGCATGAAACTGCAGCATCACAGATGAAATAAAGGTTCAACAAACAGTGCAAGTACAGGATAGTGCCAGGCCCAGTATTCTGTGAGTCTGAGATCCCATAAACTGCTCATAAGTTCCATCAGCCTGGCTTTGGGCCCCAGTTGTAGGTTTAAACATGTAAGTTAATAAGTGGGAAGAAAAATCTGTTGTTTGCAGCCGACAGGCCCATCAAACTATATGCAGAAACTAGAATTGCTATGCATAAAGTCTACTTCCCACGCAGGTCTTCAATATTTGACAGCAATGACTCCATGAAGACCACAATCATGATGGACCATTAGGCAAAAGTACTAGTAGCATTTCACCCCCACATTTCACCATTGAACCCTCCAAAGTGAAGTGTAGCTGGCAAAATTGCACAACTCTGAAGGAGGTGGCATGAAGAGGCTGATGCGGAGGTATATGTTCTTCACACTTGCAAACAAAACAGTGTTTTAAACGTCAAGGAGGTAGGTTCAAACTAGGCTCACTTACACCATCTGTTTACAATTGGCTACTACAGTGGCAGGTGAGTCAAGGATCAAGAAACCGCCAAAACACCTTTCAACTGCAACTTAAAAATATCCTAGGTTAAGTAATACAGGCCCGACAATCCTCCAAACTGCAGCAGTTTATATTGTTTAACTACTACATGCTATTGCAGAACATTCTATAGCTTGGCAGATCCCTGGAACACTCAAGAGCCACTGTGATGAATGTAAAGGAGGCATCTGTAGTAGTGAATATAAAAGAATCCCTAGATTGGGTCAAAAGACTAAGAAGATGTGGTAACTGGTCTTTTTAGGAAGAGACAAGCTCAATGGAGGAAAGCCTTGCATGCATTGCTCTTCATCTCTACATCCATAAAAAATTCTCATGGACTAAGACTCTCAGTAGCTCCTTCATTGGCTTACTGGGGAAAAGCAACTATCTCCACATACAAAAAATGGGATTATTCTCATCCAGTCTTCAGATTGAAACCTTGAACTATTTGAGCACATTTTCCCTCATAAAAAATGCTTAAACTAGGTGGAGGAAAAATACACCTTTTTACTAGATCTGCAGATCCAGTAACTTGAATCTACTCAACCCAACTGTAATGAACTTGACCCGTGAACCGGTTTCAAATTGTCTGGACATTTATTTTGCCTTATGGAGCCGCCTTTTTCTTTATTATCACATAAGAGAGCACCTTCAAATATGCAAGTTCACTATTTCTGCTGTACAAAAATGAACTCATTTTATTCACTAAATGTTTTCTCCACGTATAACAAGAATCTAGCCCATATATAGGGTATACATGATCCCTGGCTTGCCTCTTAGTTCATTAAAAGCATTGTCTTCTGGGCATGTACAGTAATAATTCCCAGTTCAGGTTTAAAAACTCACTTTTCATAAATATATTAGTGAAGCATGATGTGGTAGTGCACTGTGATTTACAGATAGCATATTTTGAATTGAAATGGCTACAAAACTTTTCCACTAACATGTAGTTTTACTGATAATAGCGCACAAAGAATGTTTGGAAATTGGGTTTCAGCAAAAAGATTACAATTTACAGCAAAAATATTACCTTAATGAACTGACATCCCTTAGTAATAACATCCTTCCACCTCCTGGGGACATGTCAGATGTACAAGATCTTACAAGCCACTACACCAGCTCCATGAAGAACAATTCTAGACTCAATTTAAAACATGGCACAATGGTAGCCTTTATACCGAATGACATAACCAGTGACTAGCGGAATGAAAGTGAAGATCTTCACCTTCCCTTAAATACCTCAAGCATTTCAGATCATTTAGGAACTCATATTACAAAAGTATTAGAAAATTGAAAGCAAATGTCTTCCGAAACCAACTAGATCAAGCAAGAAACAGACCAAAAAAGCTATTTGAGCTCATTAAACTTCAATCAACTGGCCTACCCAACCCTCCCCCAGCTGGATTCAGTCTGCTACCAAACTGCAAAGAATTTGCCACCTTCTTCCTTGAAAAGACAGAAAATATTCAATCTGATTTGCAGAGGGCTCGGGATCATCTCCCTCTCTCACCTCACTACAGCCCTTGCCGGATTGCTGTACCCTCATGTCTAACAGAGCACACCCTCAAAAACAACACTTTGTGGAACTCCTTCAGAACAATTGAGGAAAATACCATTCTCAAAATTCTAGCAGATCTGACACCCTCAAACCACAACAATGAGCCGTTTCTATCCTCGCCCCCAACTTCCTCAATGAGATCAAACCTCCGATACTCCCAATTTGGACCAAGATAGTTAATGCCTCTCTACTTCAAAGGCTGATCACACGGACCTAAACTTCTGACCTATGTCAAACATTCCAACTCTTGCGAAGCTCCTTGAAAAATGTGCACGCGTCCAACTCTGTCACCAAATAGATCCATTCAGTCTTCTTGACCAATTCCAATCCGGCTTCCGCCCAGGGCACAGCACCAAACCAGTACTTAAACATATAGTGGATAATGCACAAAAAATGTTGGATCAAAACAAATCACGCCTCTTTATCCTCCTTGAATTATCTTCAGCTTTCAATATGGTTAAGCATGACTACATACTAGACATATTGGAACATAGGATGGTACTCTCTGGGACTGTCAAACTGGTTCACCTAGTTTCTCCAAAACAGAACTAAACAAAATCAAGGTTAATCAGTCTCTAAACCAGAGCTTCTCAGCTTAGGAGTCCCACTAGGGTTCTCCCTCTCACCCACTCTTTAACCTGTTCATGGAGCCGCCAATGTTAATTCTGAGCTCATTGAACATGCACTATCACATGTATGCCGATGACATCCAATCATACCTACCCTCCGCCTGTGAACACATCAAAGCCCTAAACTTAACCTTACAAAAACCCTAAAACTGAGTGACAAGCAATCAAATTAAACTAAACCCTCTCAAAACTGAATTCCTCCTAACTGCCGCCACCTAAAAAATCACCTGTGTTAAAGAATAGATAAAGCAACTAGTAGCCTTCAACTGTCTGCCTCAGGTCATTGATTCAGCGAGATGACTAGGAATAACAACAAGAACATTAGCCTGCAGAAGCACATTAGTGCTGCCACCAAAGGAGCCAACCTCCAAATGAATATCTTAAGAAAACTAGTACCCTTCCTACCCCTCCTAGACTTAAACTCCGCCGTCTAAGACCTAGTGATTCCAAGGCTGGACAATGGAAGGACACCCCTCGGCAGCTTGACCAAATCCGCACTGGCTCCCTTAAGGACCACCCTCAACTCTAAGGCAAGGATCATCACTGGATTGAAAAGAAACAACTACATCACCCTGATTTGAAATCCCTCAACTGGCTCCCCTACGAAGCAAGAATTAATCTGAAAATTCCATTCATGACCCACAAAGCCCTACACTTCAATACCCCACTTTATATGGCTCACAAACTTGAACTCTCAGGGAGCTCCAGACCTTCTAGGAGCTCCAGCACTTTACTGCTGAAACTACATAGATTCTCTAAATAGAAAACCTACAAGAGAGCCTTTCTGGCATCGCCCTGAGAATTTGGAACTCCCTCCCCCTTGAAACTAGAATGAATCACTCAATGGCATCTTCCAAGAAAGAAAATATACTACAACTCATGAACACATTTCTGCCCTAGTTCCTTGGACATCTTCTCTCTGAGCTTACCTGGACTCGTCATTTGTATTAGGAAATGTTAAAACAAAGGAGAAAGTAAATACCATGTATGCAGCTAAATTAAATCGACCTGTCATGGTGTGTTTATCATTTAACACTGCTCACCGGAACGAGTGAAGAAATGAAAAATAATAGGGAGACAATGCAGGTCACCGGTATGTACCACCAGAAGAGTCCAATTAGAAGAACAAGATATACTTTATCTCCCTTGTGTGCGGATATGTCATATGGAAGCAAATACACCAAAAGGGCAGAATCTAAAAACAAGGAGCAGAAGTGGTTATGCTCACTGACACCGAGACTGCTGTTAGTATGCCAAACAATTCAAAGAACCTCTACCACAGTCCAAACCGTGAAACCACATATTTGCTTTTAGAGAACTAACTCTTTCACTGAAGGATGAGTTAATGGAAGAAGTTACATATAACTAACCCAGCACCTGCACCCTCAGTTGAGTGCAGCAAAAAAACTTCAACTGACACAGTTTGCACTCAGTGTTGGCATCCTGTGCTGTGACTGATGCATTGGTCATGTTTCAGGCACTGCTTATGGGGTATGAGCTGTAAGAAAAACAAGTAAACACAAAAGGACTAATATCAGGTAGAGTTTGAGAGAGAGAACATGTTTTAATGCTATTGACAAATAAACATGGTGTCAAACACAACTCTCTGCAGCGCAGGATACATCTGCCCATTGTATTACCAGATCTGCTGTTTCACCACAGTAGTGGTCAGCTGAAAACAGTCTGGTCAGGTTGAGATCTGTGTGGCCATGGACCTTTCCAGCTGGTTCATTAAGCGAGACAGAGGCTCGACCCAACCACTAATGACTTTGGTGTAGACTTCAGGAGAGCCAGGTGGTTCTCCAAACTCCAACAGATAACTACCTAGGATCAACCACATTTATGTGAAGAGTACTGGTACAGGACTACTTTCTATGTCCATGCAGATCACCAGAAGGTGCAGGACAATATATCAGCATTAGCTTTGCAGAACCCAACTGAACTTTGCAGTTTGCTTGTAATGGTCTCATATTATGAATAGTTACTTTTGAACCTGGCCATCAATAATGAATCAATTGATCTAATGAAGGACATTGAACTCTTGCTACATATAAACTTCTGTGAGTTGTCCTGCTGCAGAGGGGGAAAATAAGGAAACCCAAAGGTTCGTGGCTAATTTTGGTCAGACTCACCCCACTGCGTGGCAAGAAAGGGTATGTTTAGAGCTGTAGGTAAGCAACTTTTTCAATCAATCACTTTGAAGGCGCAGCTACTCACCAGTGAGGGCCTCAAGGCACGGGATAGAGGGAGGGGGGGAAGCTGCTGGTCCCTCTGGGTGTAGGATCATTCGAAGAGCCAAGTCTTGGGGCCCTTCTTGAACTGGGTCTTGTGGATTCTAGGGAAGGAGGCTAAGGCGAGTTGGGCGGAGCGGAGTTGTCTGGCAGGCCTGTGGAATGCAAGACAGAGGTTCAAATAAGCTTATCCTTCGTAATGGAGAGCTCTGTAGGCATCTGTTAGGAGCTGGATGGCGAATCTCTTGTTGACTGGGAGCCCGTGAAGTTGTCAGAGGTTTTGCACGATGCGGCTGCAATGGGTGGGTGTGGGGGGAGGGGGGGGGGGTATTAAGGACCAGTCTGGCTGCAGCGCTTTGGACGAACTGTAGCTCATTGAGCTATTTCTGGGTGACGCCGACGCAGATTGCATTGCCGTAGTAGAGTCTGCTGGTGATGAGTGTGTGAGTGACAGTCTTTCTGGATTCTGTAGGGATCCATCTGAATGTCTTTCGGAGCAGGCAGAGTGTGTGGAAGCAGGCTGAGGAAACTGCGTTGATTTGGCAGTTCATTGTGAGCGAAGAGTCCAGTATGATGCCATAGTTGCATGAATGGTCAGTCAGGGTGTGGGGGGATCCCAGAATGGCTGATCACCTGGAATCGTCCTAGGCTGACAAGGTGGGTCCCAGGATAAGTACTTCAGTCTTGCAAAGAACTTGGTAGTATTTTTTCCATGCTCATGGTAAAAGAAAATTTATATATCGTGATCACAAAATGGTGCTTATTAATTGACAAAGGCTGGTGTTCAACCGAAACGCGTCCGGTCTGTCTGGTGGGACCCAATGGATTACAGACCTAACCGCCCTTTGTGGATAGTAGAATAAATATATATATTTCAAACACACACACACACACACACACACATACATACAAGCTGTCTACAATCCAAATAAGGGTTCTTCAAGTGCAGGTCCTGTAAAGTGTGCTCTCACAGAATAAATCAAAATTCATACAAAACACCATTCAGCAACAGGGAGTATAAGATACAAAGATTCCTCACATGTAAAAAGGAGATTGCCGTCTATGTACTGGTATGCCCATATGGTCTCCCGTACATAGGCAGCAACAAGTTGCAAGTCCACAGGCGCATCTTACAACATCTACGAGCCATCAGTCAGCTTGACAATACCTATCCGTGGTACATCATTTCTGAGAGGCTCATGATTCTAAAAACACTGATCTCAAATATTATGTTATTGACAGTGTACCACCAAGTAGACAAGGTGGTGACAGAGAATCGAAATTACGAAGATTAGAAACAAGATACATTTTACAATTAGATTCCAAATCACCAGGAGGTGTCAACGCCACAGAAGAGATGTATACTTGTCTATGTTAAATCAGAGCGCCAACTAACTAATTTGACTTTTAATTGATTTGTTTGTAATTTGTTATAGATGTGTTTGCAACTAGGGACCCCAGAGGAATTACAGATGACTATTGGAAAATTAAAAGATAGCGGTCAATAGCATACAGCACGTACTGTTGCCAATAATCTAAAGTTTTTGTAAATAGGGCTTAACATCAATAATTTTTAGTAAAAATTATGTAGACTGTAGATAATTTTAAATTACTTTTGTATCTATTTTACACATGTATTTTACATTTATGTAATATTTGTGAGTGTATTTAATATGTATATTTATATATTTATTAGTTGTACCAGTACACAACAAAATCTAGCCAATTTGCACATCGGTCCTTTTTTTTTTTTTAAATTGAGCCTGAATGGGATTCCAAACAAACACAACTTAAAACTTATTACAGTAAACAACATTCAATAAGACAATAAAATGTAGTTGCGCACCCTCAGACAGTAGCCATTATAAGATCTGACTACACCAATAATATACACTTTGCTCCGGAATACCTCAAGAAATAGACCAGAAATAAGTACAATATCGACATGGAGTCTAATGATTTTAAACACCTTCATGCACTTTCTTAGTTGCACATGCACTTTAAGTCAACATAGACTAAAGATAACAGATTCATTCATCTCCCCTAATCATTAGGACTAAAATCACAGATGCATTGGAGCTATTTAAATAGTATTTAACAAAACAGATCAACACAAAGACGCATTTAAGCAGGGATACATTGATCAAGTTAAACCTCAGTATCGGGATTTAAACCTCAATTATTAGTTTAAAAAAATGTATTTTACAAAAATGATATTAATAGCGTGAGCTATGCTTGCATGTTTATCTAATGAATTGTTGTAGGAAAATGGAGACAAAGTATATATTTCGTCTAGGTCTATGGTTTTATTTACCACGTGGTTTAAGTTTTTTTACGCACCTGTCACTTTAAATTTGCTCCACAATGATTCTCACTGTGTCATGTGATCAAGGATCGGAGGAACCGAAACGTTATGGCGGCTACGCAATAATAAAATAATTAACTGATATCCTGGGTCGGTGTTTGGGAAGAATCTGGCAGTACGTGGATGTGGATATGATAGACAGACAGACAGATCGATATCCACGTACATCCGGATTCTTCCCAAACACTGACCCAGGATATCAGTTGAAGAATATATATATATATATATATATATATATATATATATATATATATATATATATCTCGTTTCGGCTCCTCTGAGCCTTAATCACATGACAATGTGGTTCTGGCTTTCTACAGTTTTTAAAGTGACTGTGCAAGTTTCAAAGTGCATCACATGACGGGTCCCGCCATAGACAGATAAAATATAGACAGTAAATGTGCTTATTTGTTATTACAACCGCCCATTGCTTACTGAAATTGTCAACAGCTTGATATCAAAATTAATCAACTCTTTTTGGCCTAGTTTATAAGCATGTGCAACTTTCTGCAGATAAATAAATAGGTAGGGTATGTACAATAATAGTGTAAATAGTGTGTCACAATAAAACAATTATAAAACTATGTGTATAAAACATGTCTTAAAAGTATATTGCTGTTTGTGCAAAAAATGCAATTGTGCAAATCAGGCATATACATTTATGAAGGGTGACTATATCCTATAATCTGCTAATAGGAGCATGGTCCCCTGACTTTTTATTTGGGCCCTCAGTTGCCGGGGTACCATAAGTCCTCTATTAGGTGTGTGTTACTGCTTACTGCTAAACTGATCTGTTTGGCCTCTTGCTGAATACAATGTTGTCATATTTGACTAACAATTCTACTGTGATCTAAAATTATCTGTACATTCGTAATGAATCTGGCGGGACCGTGCTTCGAAGTGACCTGTCCAGCCGGACAGGTCAAACCTGTTTCACATAAAATAGTTCTGCTGTATTTGACCATCCCTCATCGTCCAGTGAGGAATATATGTAAGCCCTGGGTCACAGAATTTTATAGTTATACCCATATATGATGGCATTGTTGTTTGCATACACAGGGTGCTTAATTATGGGCTAAATCCCAAGTTTTGGTAATGTGATAGACATGAACAGTCAATATACAATAACTTCTGGTCAACAGATGGGGAAGAGAGATACACACTAATAATCATCATGTCTCCCTGAGACGAATACAAACTGAAGTACATCTCATGTAACACGTCTACTGTATCGGTCTTGTGAATGTGAAAAGAGTGCCTAAAAGTGCAAAGTGTCAAAATTGTAAAAAGTCTTCTAACATCCGTTAGATTGTAATCGTGTTTAGATACCCTGTAGGTTTTTGTACCTAGGACCCTTTCCTGTATTAGGACAGAATGTAATTCATAGTGCAGATTCTATGGGTATCATTACACCCCTGTTTTAAATCCTGATCAGCACCTGTGAACTGAAACACATGAGGGTTTTCTCTACTTGTCATGGGATCGTGTTAACAGTATACATTGGCAAAGCGTGTTACTGTCATACTGTAACTCACTTCTTGGATAAGGTGCTCCTCTTTGGGCACTACTTCTGGTCTTATAATTTCTCACCTAATTGGGGGAACAGACTGATGTAACACCATGTGGCTCACTGCAAACTAATAGCTTCATAGATAAAACCGTATAACGATATAAATAAAGTAAAGAGTAAAACCAGTTCTCTAAAATTTATATTGCAGAAATAACAGATATTATAATTATGACTGCTTATAGTTCATCCAACAGAACATAAAGTTGCTCTCTATTCCCTACTATATATATCATATAGATCATTATGCTAGACATGTATGGGAATATTCTGTGATGTTGAGTCCTCGGGGCTTTTGGAGTCCAGCTGGAAAATATCCCTTCTACTGGCACTGACTGCATCTATCACAAAGTATTTTAAACCTGAATTATCACTGCAGTGCCTTTCTTTAAAATGCCTTGCCACAGGATAGGTGTTGTCATGGTTGGCTATGGCCCGGAAATGTTGTAAAATACGTTTATGTACTGCTAATTTAGTACTGCCCACGTATTTTAATCCACACGGGCAAATAAGAACGTACACAGTGAATTCGGTTTTGCATGTGAGCACTTTGTTAATCTGGTGGTCCTTCTCACTGAATGCATGCTTATAAGTTTTAGCATTGATGCCATGAATTAAGGATTTACATGTCTTCCATTTGTAAAACCCACTGTTTGTATGAAGCCAGGAAGTTTTTTCAATGACTTCGGGACTTGTGTTCACGAAGCAGTCTTTCATGGATGGTGCACTGCTGTAGGTTAACGATGCTTTGAGGGGTAATGTAGGACCTTATCACAGGGTCATTTAAGACTATCGACCAATTGCAATTAATGATTCTGTAGATGTCGGAGTGTTGTTTGTTATAGCCGATTACAAATCTAAAAGGGCCTGGTTGTGTCTTAGCTGAGTTAGTCACGACCATCATATTATCACTGACCCTCTCTTCATCTTGACAGTATGTGCTGAGGAGTTCAAACATAGTAGCATCATATGTACTCTACAAATAGAAAATTGTTCACAATGATGCTTTGTACTTTACCATTGTCTGTTCACTGAGATACTAGCACAGACCGCCTTTGTTGCGTCAAGTTTACCCCCCTGTTTTGTCTTGTCCCCTGTGGGTTACTGGTTGTACCCACCTTGTAAAAAATCCTTTTATGTTTTCCATATCTCTTAAAATAAAAACCTGTACTGCTGGACAAAGGTCATACTGACTATTGAGTGTATGTCCATCAATTCTGCCTAATCCCTGTACTAGGGTACGGTGGCAGACAGTGTCGAAGGCCGCGGAGAGGTCTAGGAGGATGAGGGCCGCTGTTTCTCCGTTGTCGAGCAGAGCTCGGATGTCATCGGTGGCTGCGATCAGGGCGGTCTCGGTGCTGTGGTTGGCCCGGAAGCCAGACTGCGAGGGGTCGAGGGATCCGTTCGTCTCGAGGAAGGCGGCCAGCTGCTTGTTGACGGTCTTCTCAATGACTTTTGCAGGAAACGGGAGCAGCGAGATGGGGCGATAGTTCTTGAGGTCGGTGGGGTCGGCTGATGGCTTCTTGAGTAGGGTGCTGAGTTTGGCGTGCTTCCAGCTCTCCGGGAAGGTCGCGGTGTCGAAGGAGGTGTTGATGATGTCCCGCAGGTGGGGTGCGATGACAGCGTCGGCCTTGTTGAAGACGTGGTGAGGGCAGGGGTCGGTCGGAGATCCGGAGTGGATGGAGTTCATCGTGCGGACGGTGTCTTCGGTGCTGATCGGAGTCCAGGCGCGGAGGGTGGTGGTGGGGGGCGGTGGTTCGGTCGTGGCATGCGTCGGTTGAGTGCTGAAGCTGTTGTGTATGTCCGCGATCTTGTTGTGGAAGTAGGAGGCGAGGGAGTTGCAGAGGTCTTGCGAAGGGGTGATGTCGTTGTTTCCGGCGTTGGGGTTGGAGAGCTCTTTGACGATGTTGAAGAGTTCCTTGCTGTTGTGTGCGTTGTTGTCCAGTCGTTCCTTGAATGCGGTTTTCTTGGTGGCGTGGATGAGTTGGTGGTGCTTTCGGGTGGCGAGCTTGAGGGCAGCCATGTTGTCCGGAGTTGGGTCTCTGCGCCAGGTTCTCTCGAGGGCTCGGCAGTTCTTCTTGGAGCTCTTGAGTTAGTCGGTGAACCATGGGGCTTTCTTGATGCCGGGTCTGCTAGGCAGGGTCCTCAGGGGGGCGAGGTCGTCTGCGCAGTCGCTGCTCCACTTCGTGAGGTTGGTGACCGCCTGGCTTGGGTTTGTTGTGCTGGTAGGAGGGTTCATGCTCAGGGAGGTCGCGAGCTGGCCGGCTGTGATCTTGTTCCAGCTTCTGCGTGCAACCTGTTGCTGGTGGATCGTGGTCCTTCTGAAGCTGAAGTAGACGCAGCTGCGGTCCGTCCAGTGGAGTCCGGTGGCGTGGCTGAAGGCGATGTCCTTGCTGGATGAGAAGACGGGGTCGAGTGTGTGTCCGGCGTAGTGGGTGGGGGTGGTGACCAGCTGCTTGAGTCCCAGGTTTGCGAGGTTGTCCAGCAGGGTGGTGGTGTTGCGGTCGTTGTTGTTCTCCAGGTGGAAGTTGAGGTCCCCGAGGAGGATGTAGTCAGCGGAGCAGAGGGCGTGCGGGCTGATGAAGTCGGCGATGTCTTCGCTGAATTGTGTGCGTGGTCCCGGGGGTCTGTAGATGAGGGTGCCTCTGAGGGTGGTCTTGGGGTTGATGTGATTTAAGACAAGTCTCGAGGTGGGTTGTGCACGTCCTGAATCTATATTTAACGCAGTTGTTAAATCTTACTGTTGCCTCAGGGCACACCTGTGTAAAAGAAAGAAGCATTGGCATAGCCAATAGGTCTCACCTTTGGGACCTTATAAGTATTTAGCAATGCAGCACAATATCCTTGTAGCAACAACAACTGTTGCATGGCTAAACACTTATAAGGTCTCAAAGGCGAGACCTATTGGCTATGCCACGGCTTGTTATAATTAAGCTAGGGTGAACAGGTGTCCCCTGGCAGATTTCATGGAACGTTGGCTTATGTCCCGATTTATATAGGGTTGCCTGAAAATAGTGAGGGGTGTCTTTTTATGAATTTCTAAAGCAGGGGTAGTTAGCAGCAGTTTAATTAACAGGCATGATATTGGCTTCATGAATTGCATGCATTGCAATTTTGACCATGAATTGCATTTTGTTTATGTTTCGGTGCCTCTTCTGTAATTCTATGCTGATGAGCGCTGTGGTTCTGTGCTCGTGGATCAAGTAAAATTGTAGTCCTTTTGTCATTTATATGAAATGTACGGTTTTTGTCTTTAAAATGTTGGTCACCCTAAATTAAGCATGTCATGTTCCTGTTTGTTGTGTCTACCGCAGCTGAGTCTTTGTGAAAACCTCGAATGTTGACTGTGAGGAAACGACAGTTGGAGTCGGTAAAAAAAGGGTGAAGATGTTTTTTACAATGCCGCGGGGCTGAAATAGAGGAGTACTTTACTACTACAACAACTTCCATGAATTTGTGCTACTTCTTGTTTTAAAACGTTTTCATGATTGTTTTACCTCCTTGCACATTATTTGCCTCTGGTATGCGATCACCCTACTCACCTCTCTCTCTTCATGGCTCAGCTCTTTCTCCAGATCGTACAGCGTTTCCTCTTCAGGCTCCTGACTGCATTCATGGAAGATCTCCGGTTCTTCGTCTTCTTCTCCGGGGTCAGGCTGCCCCTCAGACGTCGGAGGTGTCCTTCTGTCTCCAACTTCTGGCGGCGCTTGCTCCTCAGACGCCGGTGTTTTCTCACCTACAGTGCCTTCCATTCTAGAGCAGACAGTCTCGCCTAAGTGCAGAGCGAAGGCGCATGCGCAGTGCAGGCTGGGTCATTAGATGACAAACGCAGTCGCTGACACGGAAATAGAAGACAGGCGTCAAAGCGAAGACTAGACTGAAGGCGAATCACCTGGTGCTAGGCCAAAGAAAAATAATTATGTGCGGTTAGTTTGTAGGCACTGTAACGGTGACCTGCTAAAGACATAGAAAGAAGATACATGTGCAGATAAAAAGCATTCATGCCTCCTCGCTGTGGCTTCCTCGATCGTGAACATAGAGAAGAGACTAGCAGACCAGGCGATTCAACGGCGGCCATATCGTAGAGTGAGCATATTTTAGCATCTATCCTTAGAACGTATGTTCAGCCTTGCCTGACAGGCAAGCACTTGCATTGGAGACCGATTCATCCTTGAACCCATGGCGCAAGCTGATTAGGTTGTTCCTCGCTGGCGTAGGCATGTTGGGTTAATCCGCTCTCATGAACGGCTTATACTTTCATTCTCTCTGACTTGAAAGATAGCCGCCCTCTGCACAGCAAACTGTGCGTTCCCTTAGGGTAGTGTTTCTTTAAAATACAGTGACGTTAATTGGAATACCAGGAGTTGTATGTACTCCGCCTTCGTCCGTGCCCCTTCCGATATTTGTCTTTCCTCAATGTCCATGACTGGTCGGTTAGTCCGTCATCCCTGCCAATGCTGCCGTGCTGGAAGTAGCTTACGAGGAGTGGATGGACGTGTTGAATTGACTCGTGCATGGCTCCCTGTGAGGAGCGGATGTAGTGCCATGCGATATGTCTGGGGGCAGAGGCTGGGCCATGCCCCTCTCAACCCCAGAAGATCCCTATACAGAGACTGTGGACAGTCCTGCCTTGGAGCCCCACATCAGCAGGCAGCAGACGGAGCTGCAGGTCTTGGAAGCAATCTATGGAGAGGACTTCATTGACCTCAGGCAGAAAGCTGTCTGGAAGCAGAACAGGCCACCAGAGATTCTTCTTTCTCTGCGTCCCCAGGGGCAGTTCGAAGTCTACGTTGGTGTTGACCTGCAGGTGCGTTGCCCCCACGAGTACCCAGACGTGGCCCCGCAAATTGAGCTACTAAATGCCAGGGGTTTATCTCACGACAACATCGGTGTGTTAAAGACCAGCCTGGAGCAAATGGCTGAAAGTCTGAGAGGTGAGGTCATGATATTTCAACTGGCCGACTTCGCAAAGTCCTTCCTCAGTGAATACAACAAACCTCCCCCTAAATCCTTTCACGAAGAGATGCTGGAGAATCAACAAAGGCAGCAGGAAAAGCAGGCGCAGGAGGAGCAGCTGCGCATTCAAGAAATCCGAAGGAAAGAGGAGCAAATGCAGCGTGAAATCTTAGATGAGATACAAAAGCGGGAGGAGGAGAAACGAGAAGAGCGCAGGAAGAAAGACCTGGCCAAGTTGGAGCGCATGGAAAGTGTAAGTGTCTCAAACTCAGAAGGGCAGGTTGGAGACCACCACGCTGGCATGAAGTCACCCACAATGTCTCATGGAAGCCTTGCAGAACAAGGCGGAAACAGGTCTCGAACTAGTTCTGCAGGGCGGTCAAGGCGAGATCGCCAGTATTCATTGTGCAGCAGTGAAGAAGCCCCTGCATCTTATAGTATTTTGCACTTCAACATTGGTTGTGCTGGGCAGCTAACAGTGCATAGAGGTAAATGTATTGGCCAGAGCGAACAGCTTGGGAAGTCTGTCTTCAATGCTTTAGATGTATCTTCAGGTAGCTTTGTCATTGTGTATCAGTGGGCTCTCCAGTGGAAGAAAAAAATGGGCAAGTTCTTGACCAATCAAGAAAAGGAAAAGGTGGATAAATGCAAAAAACAGATTAATGGTGCAGAGAGTGAGTTCACCTCACTTGTTAAATTAAGCCATCCCAACATAGTGCATTACATAGCAATGAGCACGAATGAGCATCAAGACTCTATTGTTGTTGACATTTTAGTTGAACATGTAAATGGATCAAATCTTTTATTATTCCTTGGTAAAGAAACACCAGTTCCCGTTGACCAGCTTCGTCATTATGCTGCTCAAATATTGTCTGCTCTTGACTACTTGCATAATAATTCAGTAGTGCACAAGGTGCTTTGTGCTTCAAGTGTCTTGGTGGATACAGAAGGAAACATCAGATTAACAGACTACAGTATTTCAAAACGCTTGGCCGATGTTTGTAAAGAAGATGTGTTTGAGCAAACCAAAGTTCGATTTAGCAATGATGCTCTGCCAAACAAGACTGGAAAGAAAGGTGACATATGGAAATTGGGCCTCCTCTTGCTATCTCTGAGCCAGGGTGAACTCGCAAAAGAATTTCCTGTAATTGTTCCCTCTCACTTACCAGGTCTGTTCCAAGATTTCTTGAGGAAATGTGTTTGCTTGGAAGATAATGAAAGATGGAGTGCTTCACAATTGTTAACCCATGATTTCCTTAATTCTCCACCACCACCCTCCCTAGGACCAGACAGCCCTGATTATTACTTAGGAGTCGACTGCATTGAAACAGTTGTGCCAAATAGTCAAGTAAACAGAGCAGCATTCATTATGGAAACTCAACACCAGTTTTCACGTTATTTCAGTGAGTTTGAAGAGATCCAGTTATTAGGGAAAGGAGCATTTGGAGCTGTTCTCAAGGTCCAAAACAAGTTAGATGGGTGTTACTATGCAGTAAAACGTGTTCAGATCAATCCTGCAAGCAAGCACTTTCGGCGGATCAAAGGAGAAGTAACATTGCTTTCTCGTTTGAACCATGAAAACATTGTCCGGTATTACAATGCCTGGATTGAAAAACATGAAAGGCCGTCTCTTAGCACATCTGAACTGAAAACTACTGAAAATAAAAAGAACTGTGCAAAAATGGAGGGAAATGTAAAAAATGAGCTTGGGCTGTCTGATGATATTGAAGCAAATGCCCCATCTCCCATTTTAACAAGTTCAGTTGAATGGAGCACCTCTTGTGAGAAATCTTCAAGTGCAAACTGTAGTGGACCAAATGAGGATTCCAGTGATGAAGATGATGATGAAGTGGATGTGTTTTCACAGTCATTTTTGCCGGATAGTGACTCAGACAGTGAAATACTTTTTGAAAACGAAGATGAAAATGTGCAAAAAAGCCTTACTAAAGAGCGTAACAATGAAAATACCCCAGATATAGACCATCCAACCGAGCCAGAATCGGCGCCAACTCTTCATTATCTGTACATTCAGATGGAATATTGTGAAAAGAGCACACTACGGGACACTATTGATCAGAATCTCTATCTGGATACAAGCCGACTTTGGAGACTTTTTAGAGAAATTTTGGATGGACTAGCATACATACATGAACAAGGCATGATCCACAGAGATTTAAAACCTGTAAATATCTTTTTGGACTCCGAAGACCATGTTAAAATTGGAGATTTTGGTCTAGCTACAGATCACCCAGCTTACACAAGTGATACAAAACCTGCTGATGAAGAATTGTGTGGTGAATACACTGTTAAGTCAGACCCAGAAAGCCATTTGACAGGCATGGTTGGCACCGCCTTGTATGTGAGCCCAGAGGTTCAAGGAAATACCAAAGCCACCTATAATCAGAAAGTGGACCTCTTTAGTTTAGGTATAATATTTTTTGAGATGTCATACCGTCCCATGGATACGGCTTCTGAGAGGATCTCTGTTCTTAGTAACCTAAGGCAGCCTGCTATAGTCTTCCCAAAAGACTATGCACAAGAGAAGAATGAAAAGCAAAAAAGGGTCATACGTTGGCTTTTGGATCATGATCCTTCAGCCCGCCCAACTGCCATTGAGTTGCTAAAGAGTGAGCACCTCCCTCCACCCCAATTGGAAGAGTCTGAACTTCATGAAGTGCTTCATCACACCCTAGCAAATGTTGATGGGAAAGCTTATCGGACAATGGTGAGTCAAATATTTTCCCAGCGTGTTTCTCCAGCAGTGGATTATACATATGACAGTGATATCCTTAAGGGTTTTTTTTCACCTCATGCGGTTAAGACGCAGCAATATGTTTGTGAAATAGTTTGCAGGGTCTTTAAAAAACATGGGGCTGTTAAGTTGCATACCCCCTTGTTGATGCCCAGAAACAAGAAAATGGAAGAAAGTAATGAAACTGCATGTTTTATGGATCACTGTGGGATGCTAGTGTCTCTTCCATATGATCTCCGGACTCCTTTTGCAAGATTTATATCAAGAAATAATATCTCCAATTTAAAAAGGTACTGCATTGAACGAGTTTTTAGACCAAGGAAACTACACAGATATCATCCCAAAGAGCTAACGGAATGTGCTTTTGATATTGTCACATCAACTACAAACAGCTACTTGCCAATTGCTGAAACAGTATATGCAATTTCTGAGATCATCCAGGAATTTCCAGTTTTGCAGGATAGGAACTATAGTGTTTATCTGAACCATACATCCTTACTGAAAGCCATCCTTTTACACTGTGGTGTACCAGAGGACAAGCTTAATCAAGTATATAACATTCTTTATGATGCTATGACAGAAAAGCTAAGCCGGAGAGAAGTGGAGGCAAAATTTTGCAACCTGTCTCTTTCGCCAAATAGTTTCCAGTTATCTCGACTCTATCGCTTTATGGAGCAGAAAGGAGATTTGCAAGACATGGGGCCAATGATTAGCACCCTTACCAAACAGAAAACTGGAATCAGCTTCTTGGCTAAACAAGGTGTCAAGGACCTTGAAGAAGTTGTTGGCATCTTAAAGAAACTTTGCATAAAACAGCAAGTGGTTGTGAATTTAGGACTTGTATACAAGATTCAGCAGCACAATGGCATTATCTTTCAGTTTGTAGCATTTATTAAACGTAGGCAAAAAGTTGTTCCAGAAATTCTTGCAGCTGGTGGCAGATATGATCATCTTATTCCTCTGTTCAGAGGACCGCAAACAGGACCTTTGACGTGTCCTTTAGCAGTTGGTGTGAGTATTGCTTTAGATAAGATATGTGTGGGCGTTTCTGGTTTGGAGGAACCTTCCACTGTGAGCTGCTGTGATGTGCTGGTCGTGAGTGTAGGACAGGTGTCCATGGGAAGAGCCATTGGTATAGTTCAAAAACTATGGACTGCTGGAATTGCAGCAGAAATCATGTATGACTGGTCACAGTCCCAAGAGGAGCTGCAGGAGCATTGCAGGTGTGCTGGAATTGCTTATATTGCTTTTGTCTCCGATAAAGAAGGAAGCCATGTGAAGATAAAATCATTTGAGAAAGAACGGCAAACCGAAAAACGTATTTTGGAGTCTGAGTTAGTAGATCATCTAGCCCAGAAACTCAGGAACAAAGTCTGTGATGAAAAAAATTCAAGGGACATTTGTGAGAATTCTTCAGTGCCTAATTCAAAGGGATCCTGTTTTAGTACTTCAAACATGTGTGAACAACATGGAACTGCTGCTGTGTCACCAAATGTGAATGTTCTAGCTCCTGATAAGCTGTCATCCAGTATGCGGAGAAGGACAGAAGCACAAGTGCTTTCAAAACTCCAGACTTTCCTCACAAACTTTTTGCAAAAAAACACAGAGATTGAAATTTTAGCACTTGACCTACCAAAGGACACGATCTTAACACTACTGTCTTTAGAATGTGAAAAAGACGAACAAGCCTTTTATGCTTCTGTGAAACAATTATTGTCTGGTTTGCCAAAGCAGCGTTACCTGAAATCAGTATGTGATGAGATTTACAGTATAAAAATTGAGAAGCATGTGCCTATGCTCGTCTTGTACAGTTACAGAGATGACGCTTATAAGGTTTTATTTTAAATACATTCTTGAGCTAGCCTTTGTATAAGTTATATTTTATTAAAGGTAAGCTTTTACATTTCCACTTACATTTCAGGATACATTTCTAAAATAGTCACTTATGTTTGACAGTTACTGAAATTGCCTACCTTGAGTCCCTTCCAATCCCAGATAGATCTAAAGTGTAGTTTTATAAACCCTTGCTTATCTGAAACAAACTGTTATGTGTGTGTGTAGTTTCAAGAAGATCATTCCATAGTTCTGATAGGGAAGGGGCTATTAAGCCTGTAGAGGAAATTTACATTGGAGTTTACCTCTAATATGTGAGTACACGTCAGTTAAGCAATTATAGAACTTTATTTTGGTATACAGCATTACTTCATTTTATAATGTTAGTAAACAACTACAAATATGTAGCCTAAAATAATAGTGAATATTATACTTGCTTATGTCTTAAATTGATCCGTTAAATTGCCTTTGTATGTTAAAAGCATCAGACGGTGTACCTTTTGAAAAAATATTTTTCTGTAAAAAAATAAAATGGATGTTTTGTAAACTTGATAAGGGGGTTGGTTAGTGTGTACATTGAAATTCTTAGTATTTGCCTGTTCAAAACAAGGTGGCCCACTTGTTGCTACAAATCTAATAGTTTTGCTCATGTTGTGGTAGTCTGAACAGTCTAACTGCAGACATTTACATAGGCAGCTTGAGGAACACCAGAACAACCTGGGTTTTGTAACATATTCACATTTTTGGGCAAACAATGCACCTATTTAAATCAAGTGATATCAGTGTTTTCCTTTACTTTTCAACTAAGCTGATAAAATTTGTGTGGAACATGTCAGTAATTCAGCACCCGTATCCCATTTTGTGGGGGCGTTTAAGTTATTTTGCTGGAGCGACAGTGTTTGTAATAGCAAAGTGAATCAGTTAACTTTGCTTCAGAATTGCAAAATGTTATCACTAAGGATGAATTGGCTGCATTGTCAAATGCATACATTGCACACCATGTATTAAATATCTGTTACATTTCAGTAAGAAAATGAGCACACTTTACAATTTATTTTCTGTCATACAATCAATGCTTTAATGTGCACACTCTATCTTAGATATGTTGGTTAATGTGCTTCATAGGCTTCTGATTTACTCGTCAAAATTCTAACTTTTTTCTTCTCAGTAATTCTCATAGTAGTTTATCTAAATCTACAATTGTTGGGAGGTCCTGTGTTGGTGATTGGTGTGAATACGAAAGTCAATTTTACGCTAGTTGGTTGAATATTTTGCAGCGTGTCTGCTGTAAGTCCAGCTAATGTGGCAAGCCTTAAGATGTTGTTTTTTTTTTCCTTCAAGTTGTTTACGATGCCCGGCAGAGTATGTGCCTGTGGTGCAGATTTTGTCAACTCTTTAACAGTTAAACAAATAAACCGCATTGCTTCAATTGTTGATAGTATTTCAGAAAGCTTAATTTAGATTCCTGTTTTCTGTCTGACCGTCTTAAAGGCCACGTCACTTAATTCTGTAGACATTTATCATGTCCTCTTCACAGATATGCAAATGCTCTTTGTGACAACTTTTTTTGTGGCAAATCGCTGCTTTTTAGGGTCCTTTTTAAGTGCTCAAATATACGCTCATGTGGAAGTTTTTACAGAATTGCAAGCACGGGTGAAATTTGTAAAGGTAAGTTATTCACACGAGGATCAAGTGGAGTGGCATTAGCTTGCCAGCCTGTTAGTTTTGTTAATGCTTGTTTTGTCGTGGGTTGTGGGAAACTTTGTTTGTGGAGCTGCCCCCCCCCCCCCATAAAAAATTGGCAAAAGCAGAAATATTTTTTGAGCGCTTATTGTCATAGCAGTCCCTGGCATTGAAGGGAACTACTTTTTGTGCAGATGTACTCCTCGTGACAGAACAGAAAGTCATTCACAGTGGCTCTTTCCTAAGGCTGAAGAGAGCTGACCAGCCATTGCCTCATGTTCTATACTGTAGTGAGCAGAAATCAAAAGGTTTGGTCTAATGCCAGATGTAAAATTGCCATACGTTTTTTTTCTTCCTCCACTGAAAAAGTGAGGGGAAGATAATCACACACTGCTCTTTTCTAAGTCGAAGCCTACCAGACAGCGCAGAAGTGTTACGGCAAATAGACATTAGGGACATGTTGAAAGCTTCCCTACAAATGCATTACTCCCATTGCTTACCATTGGCTTTCTGTTTTGTAAATAACATTTGCTTGCTTTATATTTTTTGGCTTTATTTGCTTTAGGCTGTCCAGCATGTATTTGTCCCCACTGTAGAACATAGTCTGTTTACCAACTCTCTAATTAGCACTTTGTACTCTTTCACAAGTGCTCACTTTCTGGGAACTCTTTTTTTTTTTCTTCTTCTTCTTTTTCGTGAAGTACTCTGTAGGAGTACATGTGTCTTCGGTTGTTTTGTATTCTAGTTCACAGCAGTACACATGCTCACAGCAGTACACATGCTGTATTTGTTTGAAGTTGTTCCCTACCTCCTATCTTTTTGCGTGACTGATTCTGCTTATCCTTGTCATTTCCAGTTTATCAATTTTGCATGCTTGTGAGAAGCAATGTTCTGCCAACGAGTGTTATGTTGGTCAGTGATCTTCACCAATAGCAAAACTTAAACAATCCCCTTCCTCAATTCCATGCCCATGCCAATAGGTGCTGGAAGTGGGGGCACCCCCAAAATAACCACACTGGAGTTGAAAAGTGAATGACCAATAAACAAGTATTATTTTATCTTGTCACATGATTTGCTTTGCATTCAAAGACAGAGGACACATTTTAGGGTCTGTCTTTAAAGGAAGTTTGGTATATACTTTTCTTTCTCTGACTACTTTGTGATAGAATTTATGTGACAATCTTGCTGGGGGCAGGTAAGGGAATTCTCTAGGGCGGGCATCTCCAGCCAGTAGCACGTGGACTTTTAGTAGTGCTCCAGTTACGCTTAGGAGCTCGGCTTTGTGCAACACAGCCTACTAAAGTAGAAGCTTTTCCTTATTTGCATCAATATATGTATAAATTGAAAAGTGTGTGTCCAAGACGAAAACATTTGTATTTCCACAACTCATAAACTGATGTTTGGAGAAATATGGTTGCATTTCCAAAATATATTTATAGCCGATATTTGGGTGATAAATCGCAGGACATTAGGGCGACTTATTACTAATATAATTGCCTTGGTGTCTGGAACATTACAGCTGTAGCTGTTATGTATTGTGCAAGTAGAGGCATTCCATATAGGCGCAGCACTTTTTTTTTCATTGCCCGTGGCAACTGTGCCAGGTGTGCTAAGGTGATCACTGCTAGTAATCTATGCGTAGGCCACTAATGTAATCCCACCAATTGTGGTCACTACTGCAACGCTAATAATATTAACCGCTCTGGATGATTTTCATTGAACTTAAGTAGCTCTTCTTAGATGTTATTTTTTGTTTCTAGCAAAAAACGTTTAAATGCCAGTAAATGAACTACGAATATTTCAGAATGTCAGAAGTGGGAAAGCACAAATGAAGCACACTTTTTTTGTAATTCTGGTGGAAACACATATTTTAGTATGGTCAAAACAAATCAATACACTAGGTGATGCTGGTTTCCACCCATTATCGTGTGTGCTCTGTATGGTTTTATCAGTAAAATTGTATGTCTGTGGACATGTATTGGTCATTTAATTTGAAATTGGTTATCTGCAATGGCAGTGCCCTACCACATCATGCATACTCCACTACTCTCCAACACTCCACTCTACTACACTCTGACATACCACGACACTCGGCTCCAGTCTACCCTACTCCAAACTACTGTACTCCAGTCTACACCACCCCACTCTACTCCAGTCTAATGAACTCCACTCCTTGACACTACTCTATGCTACTTTACTCCACTCTACACCACTCCAGGCTACTCTGCTGCACGGCACTCTACTCCATTCCACTATACTCCCCTCTTCTCTCGGATAATCCACTCTACGACACTACTTCACTCTATGCCACTCCATTCTACGCCACTCTGACAGTACTTCACTCTACGCCACTCCACTTTACAGCAATCCACTCTGCCGCTATACAACATTCTAATCTATGATACTGTACATCACTCCACTCTACTCCATTCCAGCTTACTGCACTATACTCAACTATATGCCACTCCTGTGATGGCCACTCCACAGAAGTCATCACAACTCCATTCTACAGCACTCCATTCTATTCCACTCCACTCTACTCCACCACTAAGCTATGGCCATGCTGAACAGAAGCCATGCTGGTGTGTAACCTTTCTAAAGCACATTGGAAAAACCAATAGCTCTTGCATAGGCGAGACCTATTGGTTTTGCCTTTGCTTGTTATTTTGAAGCTGCTGATTGTGGTGAGTTGCATAGCTCTTTAATGAAAGGCATACTAAAAGAAACAAGAGTTCACTCTTTATGTTCAAAGACTTAAGATTAGCTGAAGTAGGAGCCTGGTTGCTTTTGAGAACTAACTATAATTCAAATTTCAGGATGGCTCCAGCAAATTGTGCTGTAGCTTTTGGGCGTTTTCTTATTACTTGAGCCATGTCCCAATGCTGGGATGAAATAAAATTGTTTGCTCTTTGCTTCCATACTGTTTTTTACATGCTTACATAGTTAAGGCAAACTCTAACTTAAATAACCCTTGACTTTGATTGTTAATTTAATGGTACCAAAAAGGCCGCCTGGAGATTCACCATCAGATCACTTTGTAGTGATACTAGCAGTTGTGTTAATGTAATACACTGCATAATACATGAATTATTTTGAATAAAAAAAGTTGATCATTTATGTTACATATACATTTACAGTTTAGTTGTTGGAAGGGCTATACAAGTCTTTATTTTGTCAACTACACTCTGCAGCAGTTCTCTTGGGAGACAGGCTTATCTAGGCCACTTCATTTGCACATTAACTGGGTGGGCTTCGATCTGAATGGAGTGTAGCAAATGGTTGGAAATCGTTTCAATTCGAACAGTTGCTTTGACACACATGTTAGTTTCAGTGTGTGCTGATCTAATTGTCATATGTGTTTTTTTTTTGTTTTTTTTACAATCTTTCTTTTAATGACATACAGCATGGAAAAAAATAAACATTTCCTTTCGGCTGATCAGGTTTTCTGTTTAAAAAAACAGATCAAAAGAACTAAAAGCCAGTTCCTGCTGTAATTGTTTAAACTGCAACTGTAATTATTCTCCATGTCTGCCCTTCATCTTGGTCGCTGGCAGCAGCAACTGTGATGTCAGAACTCCGCTGTAGTAACTTTTTTTTTTTATAACGTTCTTTATTGCAATTTTCTTATCAGACTTTACACATGAAAACAGGTACCTAACCTGGACCATCCCATACAACAAGTATTACATTCCCCCATCCGGGGTTATCGAACCATTACGGGTGGTCGCTGAGGCGCCCATTGAATCAGTCAATAATTGAAGGCAGCATGCTTATGAATCACGGTATTCGTGTGTAGAACTTGTAAACAAACACTCAAACACCCCCCCCTCCAAACCTCCCCGCTCCCTCTCCTCCCCCCGGGTTCACTAACCTCAAGGTCCAGTTAGTTAATATTCAAGTCGGGGCATCTCCCCCATTCCTCCCTCTGCCAGGGGGGGCTCTGTTCCCGCCGGACTATCTCCCGTTGTCGTCGTCTGTGTAGAACCAGGAGCATTCCTCTCTATCACCTGGACCATTACCTCCATGCCTGTAACACCTCTGGGAGTTTGGCATCCCTCCTGGTACTACGCATGTGCCCCTCCTCCGCCAATGCCCATTCTTTCAGGTCCTTTCTCCAGCGTGTTGGTAGTGGCCCCTGTGGCGTCAGCCAGTGGATTACTATTCGTCGCCTGGCCGTCACCAGTCCCAATACTAGGAACTTCCGACTGGTTTTGCGTTTAAGGTCTCTGGGAATTAATCCCAGGATGCAAGGGCGAACCTCCAAAGCCACCCTCCACCCCGTTATCCTGGGGAGGTCCTCTAGGATTGCAACCCAAAATCCCTGAATCGTCTGACACGACCAAACCATGTGTGTACAATCTGCCTGAACAACTAGAAATAGTATCTGGGAGTCAATAGGCCAATACAGAATCTGCTTTGAAAAGTAACCAAAAACCTTATTGTGTGGTGATTGGCATGACATGACTATGTGTCTTGCTGCGCACTGGTTCTCCTTTTTGGAAAAAAGTGCCCATCAGTTCCCGCCTGAATCCGCCCTACATCATCTGGGCTCTCCTTACCCAGGAGAAAGTAGTATTACTACCAGTGTGATAATGATAGTATAACTTTAGAGAATTTCCAAAGTGTACTGATAGGACCGTCGGGATGTTATTATGCGGGTAACCAATTTACAGTGCCAAAGTAAATGTGAAAAATAGTGGTGTAAAATTAGGTAGCTATTGAGTGGATGCGTACATTTTATTCTGTTCCCTCAAAGCTCCCAATGTTAAAATGTGAATAGAAAAACAGATTTAACAAAATATCTGTTATTCAGTATGGTCAACATGTTTCAGACAGTGTGATGTAAATTATCACTGCTTTCTTCAGGACCTTGTTCTAAATGGCTACTGTGTAAATAAATAAAGGAAAAATATCACCTGTATATTTTCACTTTTGTTCTGTCTTCTCCACTCAATTTAGTAGGAGGAAAAGCATCACCCCACCTGGCCGCTGCTCAGGTAAGAGGAGCACCACTCTCCCTGTCGGTACTCCGAGCATCCCTCTGTACAATCTGCCTGGCCATAGTGGCATCTGGGGCAACGTGGGTCCCTTGAACTGTCTAGGTGTGCAGGCGTTTGGGTGATAGATACGTCATATGGACCATATTGTATTGAATTTATTTGAGACCGCCACCTTGCGGACCTCCTCGTGGATCTTCTCCCACTCCTGTGGTGTTATCTCCTGTTGGCTCACTTCCTGCCATCTACCCTCTGCCCCAAGAGGTGCACCCTTCCTGTCCACCCTGAGAGCCCTATACAGGTGTGTGACAAGCTTCCACCCGCCTGCCATAGTAATCAACATGACCAGGGTGTGTGAGTGCTCCGGGGCGTCCGGGAACGTAGGCCATAGCTGTCACGCAGTTGCGGCTATCTTAGCGTACTGTAGGAATTGCCCCGGACCTAGTTCAAAGGATTCCACTGCTTCCTGGTACGTAATGAACCGCTGTTCTTGGAAGAGATCAGACAGCCTACCGCCTGCCATTCCTCTATGGACATGACGCTCTCGATACGCGCGAAAGGTGGCATCAGCCAGAAATCCACCTCCGGGGCGAACAGCTTCTCCTTGATAATTCTCTTAACCACCCTGGCCCAGATGGCCGCCAACAAACCACCCAGTGGGGGGCCCTGCCTCTGGTGACCATCCGAGTGCCATAAAAGTTCGCCCAGCTGTTGGGACCCATAGGTGTCTGCTAGAAGCGAACGTTCCCACCAGGGGTCAGTGTCCAGCCAAGCCACTGCGTGCTGTAATTGGGACGCAAAATAATAAAGTTCTAGATCAGGGATTTCTAGGCCGCTTCTACCCCTGGTGCGTTTCATGACCTCCAGGCTAACCCGACAGCGTTTGCCGTTCCAGAGTAATCACAGGAGTAGCGAATCCAGGTCTTTGAAAACCTGATGCGGGAGTTCGAAGAAGGAGCACTGCATTGTGTAAAGACATCGGGGTAATATCACCATTTTAATAAGGGCAATCTTCCCCATCAGTGAAAGTGGGAGCGTATTCCAGAAATCTATACTGCCCTGGAGACCTCTGAGGATCCTCCCCATATTATGCTGGTAAAAAACTTCCCTGTCCCTGCTTACCCAGATCCCTAAGTAGCGCAACACATCCGGCACCCAGGGGATCCCCATCTTGGGGAGTTGGACTCCGCACCGTTCAGTCTCAGACCCCACCAGATACAGTTGGGATTTGGTCTTGTTGACAGATAGTCCAGAGACCTCAGCAAATTGGCCCAAAGCCGCCATCAGTAGCGGGAGTGAATGTGTTGGTTCCCCCAGATAAATCAGCGCGTCATCTGTGTACGGTGAGACAACAAGTTCCACGGCTCCAACCTTAATACCCCCCCCTGGAGAACCCCACGAAGATGGCACGCCAATGGCTTCATCGCCAGGGCGAACAGCAGGGGGAAAGTGGACACCCCTGCCACGTCCCCCTAGCCACCGGAATGGTATCTGAGACATAACGTCCCGCACGGACCCTCGCCACCGGTCTAGTATAGAGGAGTTTTACCCAGTTCGCAAACCCCTTGCCGATCCCCATTTTTAACAATACCTGCCAGAGATTTTCCCATCTGAGCGAATCGAACGCCTGTTCGATGTCCAGGAATACCAGAGTATTCTGCTCCGCTCCCCCTTCTAGGGACTGCATCACATGGGCCGGGGGACGGACATTCCGAAGCGTATTCCTGCCTGGAATAAACCCAGACTGGTCGTCGTGCACCAGTCTTGGAAGGTATGGGAGCAGTCTGTTCGCCAGAACCTGACTTATGATTTTCAGGTCGACATTGAGCATCGATATCGGCATATAAGAGGCCGGAAGCAGGGGGTACTTTCCCGACTTGGTGATCATAACGATCAGCGCTTCACGCATGGAGGCGGGCAGCATACCTGTCTCCCCAGCCTCCAGAACTATATCCAGGAGCCGAGGAATCGGGGTTCCCCCAAATTCCTTGTAAAGTTCTGCCGCCAGGCCATCCACGCCAGGTGATTTAGCCATCTTCAAGTGTGCGTTCGCAGCTTCCACCTCTTCTCCCCGGAAAGGGGCCCCCAGGGACTCCTGACTCTCCGGGTCCAGACAGGGGAGGTCCACCTCGGTGAGATGAGCCTCCAGACATTGCGGGGCGGACGCAGGCTCGAAATATATTTGTCGGAGGTGTGCGGCAAAGACCCTGTTGATCTCCTGCTTGGTATAGACCACCCGACCCTGTGCGGACCTAAGGGCTAGTATTGGGATAAATGCAAAAACAACAGTTGATAGACAGAATGCAGAACAATGTCATACCTTCACCCCAGTACAGAGATCTGGGCCTAAATCCATCGTTTTTTTTGCACTCCACACCACCCCAGTTCAGACATGGCCATATGCAAATCAGCCTTGACCCTGTGCCTCATGGGAACAGTCCAGCCCGAAATGCCAAGCCATGTCTTTCCTGGGACAGGATGCTAGATTTCGGTCCAGGAAAGACATGGCTTGGCAGTTCGGGCGCAGAATGGCGGAATAGCACCTCCCCCCAATGTTCTCAAAATGAAGGCACGGTAGAGCCGGTGCCGATCCAGTCCTCCAAGAATAAGTCCGCCGCCGGCCCCTCCGCCTTCTCCGGAAAACCCAAGAAGCGGAGGTTGTTCTTCCATGAGCGCCCTTCAGCATCTTCTGCCTGATCTTCAAGGCGAGAGGCATGCTCCTGAAGTGCTGACACCGTCGCCTGTAGGTGCTGGACCTCTGTCCGTAGGGAGGTCAGGTCCCCCTCCATGGTAGTAACCCGGTCTGCCATCTTCCGCAGATCCAGGCGCAGGTGGTTTATGTCCATCGCCATGCCGTCCATTTTCGATTCAAGTGCCACTCGCGAGTCTCTGATGGCCTCTAGGATATCAGCCTTATCCTGGGCCGCAGCTCCCTGCGGCAGTCCCTGCTCCGGGTTCGGCCTGCTGCACTCCACTGATGGCAGCTCCGGTATTGTGTATTGCATAATTTTGTTCGTTTGCGCTCCACGAAGGGGTCTGTCTCTCCCCATCGCAAGCGAGGGCCTGCCAGAAGTCGCCTCCGACGTTAATTCACACCGCTGCCTCTGACACCGAGCTCCACCGCAGGCCAGGTCGGGAAGTCCGCAGGTAGGCCACTCACCACTCCCAACCTTCCAGGCAACCTGTCGGTGTCCAGAGAAGAGGTCCACTGGGCCTTCACTGCAGGCCCCAAGGCCACCCCAGGCTGCTGCAAGAATCGCCACCCAGCAGGGGGTCTAGCTGCGCCCCGCTCCTTCTGATCATACCCGTGGGGTGGCCCGCACAGCAGCCCTCAAGGCGGCGTTCGTTCGCATAGGCTATCCAGAAGCATTGGGTCCAGCCCTCTGCAGCAGCTCTTCCACGCGCCAGGGCCCCCTTCTTCACCAGCAACAGCCAGGCCACCGTTAGTTCTTGGGGTTGCAGGCCGTCCCACCCCCAAGCGGGCCTAGTGTCCAAAGCGGTCCAGGGCGGCCTACTCAAGACTCCGGATCCCACGTTATATGCCCCCAGGCGCCACCAGCCATCCACTCCCTCAGCCCCTGCAACCCGGTCAATGTCTGTTCATGGGGCCCTCCAGGCGCAGGGTCGACCACACCTCCTGTAGGGGATCCCCTGCGGGGGGGGGGGGGCGGGCGCTGCTTGCACCAGGGGAAGATACCAGTGTCCAGGTCCGGCGGCAAGCCGCTTCGTTTACGGTCCCCAAGGCGCGGGACCTAGGGGGGTTCTGACCCCCTCTCGTGTGGGGATAAGATACCCCTGGTCAAAAGGCCCCAACAACAGCCCAAAAAATCGAAAAACAGACAAATCAGCACAATCCCATGCCATCCATGTCCTCCATGATGTTTAAATTCAAGACACCCCACAGAAAGACTAGGCCCATGCACCACTCACTACCCCTGGTCAAAAGGTCCCAACAACAGCCCAGAAATTGAAAAACACAGAAAAATCAGCACAATCCCATGCCATCCATGCCCTCCATGATGTTTAAATTCAAGACACCCCACAGAAAGACTAGGCCAATGCACCACTCACTACCCCTGGTCAAAAGGCCCCAACAACAGCCCAGAAATTGAAAAACACAGAAAAATCAGCACAATCCCATGCCATCCGTGCCCTCCATGATGTTTAAATTCAAGACACACCACAGAAAGACTAGGCCCATGCACCACTCACTACCCCTGGGCATAATGGTTGAAAGCTAGGCAAAATGGTTGCAGGCCTAAGAACACTGCCTGCATTCAAAATGGCCCCCTGCCTCCCAGCACATGGCCAGGGCCTGCCTGTACCAGCACTCAAAATGGCTCCCACCCACATGGTCTGTCTCCATGAACACCCCAAAAAATCTAAAAACACACAAAAATCAGCACAATCCCATGCCATCCTTGCCCTCCATGATGTTTAATTTCAAGCACCCCACAGAAAGACTAGGCCCATGCACCACTCACTACCCCTGGTCAAAAGGCCCCAACAACAGCCCAAAAATTGAAAATTCCAAAATTGTAGTTGCAGCAACTGTAATGCCCCAAACAAACTTACTTATGAAATTTCTAATCCAAAAGTGATCCAAAGAAAGTCAAAAAGGCCTCAAATCCAAATATCCAGCAGCATCCACAAAAAGTAATCCTTCCAGGTTAAGATCCGAATGAAAGTGACCAGCACATGAAGAAAGCACTGGGAGGAGCCTGCTGGATAGGAACAGGAAGTTGGAGACTGTGGGGCACTTCCTTCCTCCCCCCCCCCCCCCCCAAATGGACTCCTTGCAAAAAAAAGTGCAGGCAAATGTCAACCTGAGGAGTTATTCTGATAAAAATCATCATTTTCAGAAGGTTTATGCTGCTTGCTGGTGGATTTCTTGTGCAGAATTGCAAATTCTGTAATTTCGCGAGTGCGAGATTGTTGCTGCCCGCCGCATCTACGTGTTCGCAATTGCGAACTCTTGCGATGCGTGCGGTGCGAGGTGGCAAGCCGCGATTACGTAATCGCGGTCGCCAAACTCCCGCGGGATCCCGCAGAAAGATCCAAAATGGCGCAGCACTCGCAAAATATCGAGAAAAACAACTTGGCAAATGCTGAATGACGGTAAGTGAACGCCGCGCGCCGCAATATTGTATCGCCAAGCAAAAAAATCCGCTGCGTGTGAATTTGCGGATCTTCGGCAAATTCGCGAGAGTTCACGGATTGCGAATTTACCGAAAATCCGCAAAATCTGCGAGCGGAACGGATTTTACGCCCATGCTTAACGAAGGGATTAGTTTCTGACGACCGCATAAACATGACAACTTTGTTTCCCAAGAATAAGAAACATATCTCTAGAGTCGTGGAAACAATAGATAGTTCTTTCACTCAATCGTGCATGCTTCGTTTCACCAGAGCTGCATAGAAATAGAGAGACAGGCGTTTTCAATAAAAGGATTGAACAGTCTTCTTTCTCATGCAGAGGAAATGAACTGCTACAATCGTAATACTGGTAGCAAAGTACAATGCGTACAGTACGAAGAGTATTGTAAAATAATACTGTAAAAGCATGATATGGTTTTTAAGCCATAAAATACATAGAATACATACATTAATAAATAAAGACTAAAAGTACTCAACTGGTGCTTTTAAAATACACCTACCCCAGTGTACCTAACCTAGGTCTAGTACAAGGGACGAAGTAAGTGAGGTGTAGCTTAGTTTTAGTATTCTTTACCAAGAATCTATCCAAGAATTCTCTAAGGGTCTAATCAGCTCCGTACCTTGGTTTAGAATGAAGGAAGTCTGGTATCTCTCTCTCTCAGGACTCGATATCCCAGCAACCCGCAAGGGTAGCCTGGAAACACTGGAGCTGGATTTCTCAGCAGGAGAAAAGACAGCGTCTTTCTCAGTGCGTCTGCTGGAGGGTCGGCTTTCTTCGGCACTTGCTGTAGCAGGGCGTCGGGCAAGTAGATAGTCGAACTGCTCCAAACTACTGTATGTTTGCTTGGGCAAGTGTGGGCATATTTATACCTTGAAGGCGCCTGGTTTGATGTAAGGTTGGACATCATAACGTCATCAAAGACTCAGTTCTTTGAAAACTCCATGAGTTCTTGGATAAATCAATATTCAAGCAAGGGGATGTCCCTGACTGCTGAAGGCGGGTTTTTCCAAGAAATCGTTGTGGATTTTCAGAACTAGTGAAAGTAGCCATGCCGTATTTGGACTGCATAGGCTAAGTCTAAATATGGTTATGATTTCTATGCCTATATAAGGATAGGGTGATTTATACCTATATATGGGCATGAAACTGGAAAATTACACCAGGGTCCTAAATTCATATACAACATTGGGAGGCAAGTGATATTTTAAAGAGCCTATGACAGATGGGACAGGTTTTGTTGATGAGAATATTGTGAGTGGAGGGTAACCTGAGTCCCTTTTTAGGTGTCGCCTGCCGAAGGCTGCGCTCTGCGCAGCTTTTCGGCGCAGGCTAAATCTATTGTTTACAATATGGGCTTCAGGAACGTCCCCCGGCTCCCATTGGCTAGCTCCATAAATGGAGGCTAGCCATTGGGAGCCGGATCTGTCCGTCAAGGCCGGACCAGATTCGGGGGCGTTCCCGTGATTTTTTCCCTCTCCTCCTCTGCGATGTTGTCATCGCGGCGGTGGGCGGAGTTTCGTTTTTTTTTCCGGGGTTTGTTTTTGTGTCATTCCATGCCGACCACGGCCGCCGGAGGAAGCCCAGGTGAGTGCTTGTCTTACTTAGCTAGTGCAGTCATGGATAAAAACGAGCCGGTGCAGAAAGCCAAACTGGCAGAACAGGCCGAGAGATACGATGACATGGCACAGAACATGAAGAAGGTAACGGAGGAATGTGGTGAAAGTGGATTGTCCAACGAGGAGCGGAACCTTCTGTTGTTGCATACAAGAATGTGGTAGGAGCTCGTAGGTCATCGTGGAGGGTCGTTTCTAGTATCGAGCAGAAAACGGAAGGCAGTGAAAAAAAAAAAACAAATGGCCAAAGAATACCAGGAGAAAATAGAGACCGAGCTAAGAGAGATCTGCAATGATGTACTGGTAAGATGAATTGGTTTTATTTCTCTGCTGGTCGTGTTTGATGCATTTCCCAAATGTTTTGTTTTCTTTGCATGTTATGTGAACATGTTGCTTTATTGGGTGTTGTGTAGTTAATGCTGCTGTCTTGGTTCTAAGTTGATGCAATAGGTTTTCAATCCACTTTATTATTGGGAAAGGAATATATAAACGTCTCGTCATCTTTTGCAATGCTCTGGTCTAGAGGCAGTTTTATATAGCAAATATTCTGGTGATGTGTCGGAAATGGTGTAGACATGCTTCATGAACGGAACGGAATGGTATTTCTACGCATTTGCTTTTCCTCGAATTCTTCCGTTGTGACGTCATACGTCGTTAAGAGGAAGCAGAAGTTTTTTTCCGTTTTCTCTTAAACGACGTTGATTGCCTGCATATCCCGACGTGACTTCTGGTGAGTTTTATTTATGGGGGGGAGACCCCCCCCCAGCCCCCTTTTTTTACTTTTAACCTTTACCACATATGCCTTTACTACATACCTCGTAGTAAAGGTATGCGTGGTAAAGGCTTTCGTGGTAACCACGCATGCGTTGTACTGCATGCGTGGTTAAGGTATTCGTGGAAACGGCCTCGTTGTAGTGGCCGTTTCCCCTTCATGAATTGATAACAAGTTTGTGTAGCACGTTACTGTAGTGTAAGCTTTACCATGTGGTAGAAGTCGCTAGTGCCGTAAGCACCTTTGTAATGGGAACTATAGCTATGTGCCAGTAAACGAAAACTGAATTAAAAAAATTTCTTCAGCAGTGAAATCGATTTTTACCTTAAAATTGTAGCAGTTGATATGTATGCAGAAGTAACCTTTGATCAATTTGTAACATGTTGATAGGAATACACGCACAACGACCTGGTTGTTTTTTATGCCTTGATGCTTGTAGTTCAATCATTATTTTCCTTTAAACCTTGTTGGAATGCGATGTTTTACCATCTTGTCAAGGAAACCAGTGTCGCCTCCAAGTGCAAACCATGCATTCACGAATGTTCTACAATTCCTTGTAGTGGACATTGTTATGAGTAGCTGCTCGCTGCTGGTTGATATAGTTCTCAACTACTTATAGAATGCAATTGTTCCAAATCTTAATAATCCTCTGGTAGACTCCCAGGTGTTGTCCATCTACCATACAATTTATAGCTCATGTACAAGCAAACTCTTGAAAGGCTGTGAGAGTGTGCCTAACTGAACCTCTGTATTAATGCTGGTCTGGGTTCAGCCCGAGGCGTAGCACCAGCTTTCTCAAACATTGGATACGACCTTCCGACGTTCTCAATGATGGGTAAAATCGGGAAGTCCCTGTTATCTAATTTGCCAGGCTCCATTGTTGTCCGGGGGTATCGGGGACAGCACTTAAATGGACTCCCCTTCCACAGTGTCGACAAATTTGAGTACTAGATCTGCATCAGTTAAAATTCCTCCTTTCCGCCGTGGATGATGCAAACGTTTAGAAGACTATGCAAAGAAGCATTACTATGTGCCCTGATTATTCTTACTTTTGGATAATGGGCGGAGGCCTGGAGACAATTTGCAACTCAGACCTGCTATACAAGCTGGAATTCTGCTGTGTACAAATCGCCCTCTGAGTTTCTGGTCTTATTTAGAGAGTGGTGCACCACTGCTCTCCAGCTAGGAATCTGTTATTGTCTTACTCATTTGGTCAAGAAACTTTCCATTAAGACACGAGCATCGTGAAATATGAGATTCCAGAACATGAAACTTTAGGAAATCTCAAGCCCATGACTACATTGGAAGCTTGTCACCTTTGTTTTAGAAAGCTCCTTAAAAAACAACCTGTGGGACTCTAACTCGTCAAAATGCTGTTTTTTGTGGTCTTTTCAACACTAAAATGGCATGTTAGGCTCTGTAGTTCTGTGCTAAAAATTTTAGGAAATGCTTAAGTCTAAACATAACTATGGGTTTCCATGCGTGATTTGGTTTGAGAATGACTGCTTTGAAATGGGTGGCAAGGACGCTGGCTAGATCGCTTTAGTGGGAATGTACAGATCATTGTAGCAGAATTTGAGGATCTGGGATCAGTGATGTAGGCCCTACTACTTCCTGATTCTATCAGGTATGCAGGCGGAGTTGCACAATGTTGATTTTGGAGGAAGTGAATATGAATGCTGTAAGCAAGTGAAATCTAAAACCAGTGAGATGCATTCATTGGATTTAAAAGTTTGTCAGCAATCGCATGATGGTGTTTAGTGAAAGATTAGCAGTGGATGATGGAGAGGGGGAACTGCCGTTGCTCGGTCAGTCCTCTTGAATCAACACAGGAAATACATGTTATGCATTGCTTTGCGAAATGTCTAGACCTCAGATTCTCATTGGTGCAGTTAGTGGATCTCGTCTCATATTGGTGGGCTGGTGGCAGGCCAGAGTCAGTGTTTGCTTTAGGGGTTTGTTAATCTGAACCGTTCTTACTCTGCCATCTTTTGAGCAGACCGGACGTTAAGCTGGGATTTTAAATGCATGTGCACATTTGACTCACGTTATTCACTACTACCCGGGGCCCGGTAAGTCAAACAGTTTAAACATGTCGGTGGTTTGACTCTTTACCTTCTTTTAGCCCCCTATCAACTTGCACATCTCAGCGTGACATTTTGTTGTACTACTGTATGTATTAGTGATGCTCCAGGTCTTAATGTGTACGTTTGGATGCTTATGAGAATTGGAAGGGATCAAACTAGACTCTGGCGATTAGGCAGTGTACTGCACTTTCTGCCTCACATGAGCTCGTTAGGCTGTTATAAAATATTTAATTCAGAAAGTTTTCTCCTTTCTCGACAATTGGCAAAACAGGAGCCCGGCGTTGGCTGCCAGCTGATTGGCTTTGGCAGTTTTTTTTATTGAAAAGTTTGTAAACCTTTTTTGCTTAAATATCAATAATGAATGCCCATATACACTCAGACTGCAGTCATTGATTTCGTAATGAAGGTGTACAGAAACATTACAAGTTGCCCATCTGAACGTGCACCTGCATATTCGCCAGCAGTCCTCTTTGAATGCTGCACTGCCAGCCGTTTTGGAATGGGTTTCATGCTCTTTCAGAAATGAATGGCATTTGCGGTGCACTGCACTCTACGGTAGAGACCCGGAAGGCAGCCAGACCCTCAGAAGGGGGGGGGGGGGGGGGAGGTCCTTTTTATAGGCACTACGGTTCATTTCTCCTTGATTCTTGGTAGGACAGCTCTTCGGCATCAGGCATTCCTTAGTTCACACAGTCACTCGTATGGGGAGCTTATTAGTGCATCATATAGACTGACCCATTTGTCCACGCTGTTTGCGGAGTTGGGTATAAAAAGTGTCCCTTTGTTTTCGTGTTTGGGTATCTGAGATGCAGGTGTCTGACCTTCCTACTACAAACTATTTGTGGGTGTAAAAGAATGGACTGGCTCTGCTGATGGAGCTCCCTCATAAACATGGGTATCTAGGTAGATATTGGAGAATTTGAAACATTTCTCTGGCAGGATATTTTGCAGAGTTACCGTGGTGGGGTTGGTTGGGTGTAGTCCTCGAAGATGCGCCGCAATGGAAAACTAATCCATGTGGTGTACTGAGGGACTCACCACAACGAGGGTGCAGCCAGCCCATTTCAAGAGTAGACCATTGAAACATTGCCCCCTTTCAGCCACCCCAGGTTCTGGCAAATGTCCGATTTTGGCACCTTCGTGGCATCTTTTGTTTAAAGCTGGAGTTTTGGTTACGGTTTGATGTTTTGTGGCATGCTATGGCCTACAAGTGAATGAATCTGCTGGGTTGAATGCAGTGCCTTCTCTCGGTAATGTTTTGGACCTTTGCAAATCTCCCTGTACCCCTATCCAGAGTGGTACTTTGATTTTGTGAAGTTGTATTTGCAGGCGGCTCCTGTGGCCTTTTCCCGTTAAACTGGATGTGCCAGACGCCAAGGAGAATTCATTCTGAAATACGGTCGTTATCCACCCTTTCCTGCAGCGTTTTTAGGTTTCGCTTGGGCCAGAGCACTAGCTCCACCCAGGAGAAATCTTTTGTTAACAGTATGGAGGTTCGTCCTGCCTCTGTTTCCCATTGGCTAGCTCCATAAATGGACGCTAGCCATTGGCAAACAGAGGTATCCGTCATCCTGCGAGGCGACTCGTGGGCGTTTCGGCAATGTTTTTCTCATCCTGCCTCTTTTCTGACGTCCTGTGGCTGTGGGCGTGTACTTTTTTTTTTTTGTCCCGTGATGTTTTCGTCATTTTGGAAAAGCCTTTGGCCGAAGTGGTTGGCGAGTTTGAAGTTGTTGTTATTTCCAATACCCCATCTCATGTTGTCTTTTGTCTGAGCCTTTCCCGCCCCCCTCCCGCTGTCCGAGACCTTCCCGCCCCCCCTCCCGCTGTCCGAGACTTTCCCGCCCCCCTCCCGCTGTCCGTGATATAACCCTGTCTCATGTTACTCTACTCTATCATTTTAGCAGTTGTTAAATATTTTACATTTGCACTTACTCGGCTGCAGCAGTGCTGTTGAAGGAATTATTCTGAAGGCTGAAGCGGAAACAAGAAAACATCAGACACGTCTGCTTGGCGGGCAGTCCCTCTGAATTCAATCCGGCTCGGCAGTTGGCACACATAAATGTAAATGTAAATGTACAGGAATTTATATAGCGCAAATCACCGAGCGGTTTCTAAGCGCTTGCTTAGGGAACCCGTCCTGGTATTCCCCTGTGAGATAACCCCAGCAGGGTATCCGCAAGGTGAAAGCCAAGCATCCCGCCGCGAGGGGCCGTTGTGGAGGTTAAGCAAGCTATTGCCCAGAGTCGCAGAGTGTGAAACCGTGAATCGAGTAGGCACCGGAGCGAGAATTGTCGAGTCCATGGACATTTTAGGACTCAAGACCGAGCCGGGAATTGAACCCTGGTCCCGGGCTGACCTCTGCTTCCAGGTCTGCCTCCTCTAACCAGTGAGCCACAGTTCTCCACATACGCAAACATGGCATTGGAAAGGTACAGTTCTGTGACAGCTCAGCTGAGCAACACATGGTGATTTTCAGCACATCTCATCCTCTCCTTGTTGACAGCGCCAGTCCGTGTTTCCGCTGTTGCCGCAGCGCGGCAGTTTAGCCTTTTGACGCCGACGCCGTCCTGGCCGGGAGTGGTGATTTTGGCACCCGGTGGAGACAGCTGGGGACAGCTAAGAGGCACAGTTGAGGTAACAAGCGGTGGATCTTGGGGAAGCGAAGCTGAGAGACAGAACCGCTTGTACCAGTTGGGCACAGGGGGGTAGCCTGCAGAGACGGCTCAGTTCTGACCGGGTGCGGTTTGCGATGAGCCCCCGGTGAGTCTCTAAATTTTACTTTTGATTTGATTGGCCTGACATCCTGACATATGGTATCCTTTCCTCGCACCCATTAGCTCACTGACCCCATTAGTCCTGCCTCCCACTCCTGCATAGATTCTGGACTTCCGTAAAAGGACTTTGTACCCGAACCTTGCTCAGTGAGATGGACAGAGAAGACTCAAGCAAGCGAGAGTGGAAAGGTGTATGTGTAACTCTAGGTGTGTGTGTGTGTGACTCTGGGTATGTATGTGTAGCTCTGTATGTGTGTGTGCATCGGTGTGTGTATGGCTCGGTGTGTGTTTGGCTCGGTGTGTGTTTGTAATCAGTTTGTATGTGTGTGGCTCTGGATTTATGTGTGTAGCTCTAGTTGTGTATGTGTGTGTGGCTCTGGGGGGGTGTGTGTGTGTGGCTCTGGGGGTTGTGTGTGGCTCTGGAGGGGGGTGTGTGTGGCTCTGGAGTGTGTATGTGTGACTAGGGAGTACAGAGTGACTAGGAAGTGCAGAATGACTAGAGAGTGCAGAGTGACTAGAGAGTGCAGAGTGACTAGAGAGTGCAGAGTGACTAGGGAGTGCAGAGTGACTAGGGAGTGCAGAGTGACTAGGGGGTGCGGAGTGACTAAGGGGTGCGGAGTGACTAGGGGGTGCAGAGTGACTAGGGAGTGCAGAGTGCTAAGAGGTGCGGAGTTACTTGGGAAGCTAGGGAGTGCTAGGAAGTGCACAGTGCTAAGAGGTGCGAAGTTACTAGGGAAGCTAGGGAGTGCTAGGAAGTGCACAGTGCTAAGAGGTGCGGAGTTACTAGGGAAGCTAGGGAATGCTAGGAAGTGCACAGTGCTAAGAGGTGCAGAGTTACTAGGGAAGCTAGGGAGTGCTAGGAAGTGCACAGTGCTAAGAGGTGCGGAGTTACTAGGGAAGCTAGGGAGTACTAGGAAGTGCACAGTGCTAGGGAGTGTAGAGTAACTAGGGAGTGCTATGGAGTTCTAGAGACTGCAGAGATTAAGCTAATAATAATGTAAGTGACAATGCCATTTATTTATGTTTTCTAAACCAACACATAAATAAAAAATTTGTCATTAACAATGCCAATAGCTCAAACTTTTCCAAAAGCGAAACCATTGCATTGAAAATGCTTGTTCCCTCTTGGCTCCTACTTTGTTATGAATGAAAAGTATGTTGACAAATACCAAACAGATTTATTCTGCAGCCTTTTATGCTCAAATGTCTTAACTAGGTTTTGACTTTTAGAAAGACAACATTGAGACGAAAACTGTCTGGGGCACAAAAGATTGGCAGGTCCAGGGTATAGGAGCTATGTTTAGAGCCTGTATCATCCCTGACCAAATTATGTTTTTGAATGACATTGTCCAACAGGCGTCTTGTCTTGGGTTAGCCAAGATAAAAGACCTGAACAATCCATCCATACCTACACCTACACCTGATAGCAGTAGCACTTCAGAGGGGGAGGTCGACGTACATACTATTTTGCTTCACAACAGAACAGATCCAGATTGGAACTGTTAAGATAGGTTCCTGAACAAAACACAGGGATTCACATTCACTAGGCCAGACCCAAGATATGTTCCAAGACAGTATCCAGAAATAGTAACAACATACAGTGAAGGGAAGCTCTGCCTTGATTGGCTACAAAGATCTACACTTAAGGATGTAAAGCAACACTTATCTTTACTTAAAGATGGCACTGATCTTTGGGAATTCTTGCTAGAACCAAGAACACGTGTCATAAACGTTTCATATATGCCGGTATCTATGGACGTGAAGTGTTTATTAGCGGGGAAAACTGTGAAAACGCACTAAGAGGTTCTCTCCTTTGTCATGTTATAAACTTACACGGGCCTGTGATGGTTTCTCTAACAATTTATCCTGCCACCTGCAAGGGTCACCAGCTGCAGTGATTTATCCAATATTTGGACAACTTTCAAATGGGAGTTACCTCATGTTGAACGATCACAGCTGCTGTGGCATGTTGCCAGGCGTACCATATCTAGAAACTGTGTCAGCCAGGGTCATTGCTGTATGCAAGTATTGTTTCCAAAATCAAGAAAGACAAGGAGTCGCCTTTATGGCCTTCACTAAACATCTCTTCTATACGAATTGATACTTTAAGCAGAATATAAGCCATTCTTTTGCAAAAAACGGTGACACTGACCTCGGCCAAAGAGACCTATGATCTGCAAGTCGCAAGGCCTTCTGCCGAGATACAGGCCCTCTTAACTACAAACTGCCCTAACATTTCTCAGAAATGTTAAGTCCTATCTTAAACATGTTGGATACGAGCGGTATTGTACATGTATTTAAGACCGTATTTTCTGGTCTGTTAGCACCATTTGAAGCAGTCCTAGGAATATTTCTGAACTTGGTACACTCTATGTTTGGCGGACTGCCTCTCTTTTTGGGACTCGCTGCAGGGGTACTATTTTTGCTCCTACTGCTGCGATATGGCAAGCCAGTTCACCAGCGACGTCCAGTTCTCCATGGAGACAACTCTACTGGCGATTAAGTGTCGTGAGCGCATTGTCCAAATTATGGGACTACCTCACCTACGAGAATTAAATACCACATGGTTGCTGTCATTCAGACCAATCTGCCAAGATTGCATCTTACCTGTTCTACGCTGCCTGCTATGCGGAGAAGAATGTGTGTTAGACTCATGTCTCACACTCGCATCAGTCATGCCAACAGATGTTGATACTTTGCTTGAACCAGTAACGGCCCATGCACTGTGTTGTCCCAAGCGGCTACCAATTCTAATGACAGCATTCATTGAGATCCCACAGACGCAAAATGCTGATGGTGAGGTACGAGAGGAAACATGCGTGCAGGGCCATCCATTACGAACATTGCTAATGCGGCCAACGCTGACGGGGATGCTTCACATCCATGTGCGATTAATCTTCCAAACGAGGTGATCCAACTTTCACCTACAATAGTAGACAACCTTTTTACAGACTTAGAAAATGTCATGTTTTCTCCAAACCCTAATACTGACTTTTGATTTTGGTACACAGTGATCTGAGAGACTTTGAATTCGACCTTCATTTTTTCAAAACAAAGTTCTAACTTTGGGACTCTTTTTTTTTTTCTATGATTCATTTTTTTTCTCCAAATTTGTATTTTTCTTTTTTTTGGCACAAGTAATCTGCTTAGAGTAGAACTATTCATAGAGCACACGAATTCTTTAAAATGACTTCCAGAGACAATATTTTACCTTGTTCACATACAAACAGTTTTATGTAATCTGACATGAAATGGTTTTGGTCCTTTTCCTTCTGTATTTACAAACCATTTCATAAATGTATATTTTCTTGATTCATTCAGATATCATTTACAGATGTCAACTATAAGCTTAGAATGAACCATTGCTTTGAATGCGTACAGCACCAATGCTCTTTTGTGTACAACCAGTACCATTGCATTTTAATGTATTTTGGGTGGGTTTTAACACTTCATGTTTTGACATGTTTAACATGTTTAGAACTTAGTAATGTCGTACATAAGAAAGTGGAGCTGATTAGAACCTATAGAAAGCTTTGGCAGTTCTTGACAAAACTAAACCTATGCTAAAGACAAACACTTACTTCCTCCCTCGTACTAGACCTAGGTTACGTACATTGGGGTAGGCGTATTTTAGAAGCACCAGTTGAGTATTTTAGCCTGTGTTATTTATGTATGTATTTTTATATGTCATTGCACCAGACAATGCTTTTACAGTATTATTTCATATTACTGTTTACGCTGTACGCATTATACTTTGCATTCTGTCTAACAATTGTAGCAGTTCACCTCTCTTGCATGAGAAAGAAGACTATTCAATAAACCCCAGGGGCGTAACACAGGTCCACGCAGCCCCCGCGTTGCGGGGGTGCCCCGTGCTCCAGGAGGCCCCATTGCTCATCAGCAAGCAAGCCTCTTTATGAATGAAATGGTGCGCACGCCCGGCCTCTTGCACAATTTAATTAATTAAGAAGCCGGGCGTGCGCACCATTTCAGTCATAAAGAGGCTTACTTGCTGCTTAGCGAGGGGGGCCCCCTGGAGCACTGCCCCCCCCCCCCCACAACGCGGGGGGCCAAGGGGGCCAGCCTGTGTTAGTTACCAGGCGCCATAGCTGCCCGGACAGAAGACACCAAGTTTGTTTGTATTTTACTGCACCACAAAAAGACAAGTTTTCTTACATCTTTGTATATCCAGGGACATCTTAAGAATTTTGGGGGCTCTGGGCCAAACGTATTTCGGGGGCCCCTGTATGGAACAGCTTTGATTTTATCATAACATTTCAGCTCTTAATGCAGTCTTTGGCCAGGTCACTGACAGTGCTCAGGCTAATATTTAGGAATAGTCACTTGAGTTTTCACAGTAGAAGTTCACTCATATTATTACATATATTCTGTTGCATCCTCCCATTTGTAATTATGTGAGGTTCCCTTTTGATATGAAAAGTTTTTTATGGCTGTTGCATGAAACAATAACAAACCTTTCTCTGCCAAATGTGTGTAATAGACTTTCACACATCACCCACATAAACAATGACCTGAAGAAAAACTGTATTTAAAACAATCGGTTTAAGAATTATTCAAGGTCATCAGGGCTAGACTGTCTGCAGAAGAGAACTGGCTCTTTCAGGGGGCCCCCTAAAATGTTATTTATTTTATTTTATGCGTTTTTAATAGCGCAGACTTTACCCGAAGGTGTCAGAGAGCTTCACAATAGGAACAGAACTGAAACATGAGGAGAACATTACATGTGAACAAATTACAAAAGCAAACGTTAAGTTACATGAGGCAAAAATGACAATTTTGAGCAAACAAAATACAAGAGGTAGCAAACAATGCATTTTAGGAGGAAAAAGTGACATGTGTGCAGGTTACAAACGCGCACAAAGTACAAGTAGAGATATAGTACTGCAATATATGGCAGACACTCAAAGGCTTATGTATGCAAAAGGCTTATGTTGCCTTACCCCAACCATAAGTCCAACATAAAAATTTTTTTAAGCGGGGCTTGCAGAAATGGGTTTCTTTTGGCACTATATTCACATTTATAAAATTACGTCATTCTTCCACCTGCTTAGGCCAATAAGAGGACCACATATTTACTGGCTCGAGGCGCAATGTTTGTGACTTCTAAAACAGGTCTGTTGTAGTTGCCCTCGTGGTCTAATCGTTATGGCGATGTCTGTCAGGCTTGTCCCATTCTTCTCACTTTTCACAAACCATAACGGCAACCCCTGCCTACTGGAAACTAAAAGCGTTCTATTTTTGTTGTGTTTTTTACATAGTGCCTAATATGTAAACTGTGGTTTACATATTTCTTATCTCAATGTGTCAGCACTATTTAAATCAACATATTAACGTACACCATCTTTTTCCGATGGGTTTGCATCCTAGGATTCAAATGTTTTATTTATTTTTGTCCTTGATGCTCGGAGAGGCCTTTAGGTTCCCACTAGGTGCTATCTTAAGGAAAGGGCCAGATGCTGGCGTGGCTATGGTAATGAGAAGCCTGGTGCCTGCGAGGCTGTGCATTCGTAGTTTGGACAGGAGTATTCAGTATTGATGGGGTTAAGGGTCTGCTGAGATACCCCCCCTCCAATATTCACATGTAGCGGACAGGAGGAAAGGGGATTGCACCACCATACCCAACCCAACAGACCTGCATGACGCAGCAGTTGTGTTAGTAGGTACATGTGGCAAAGGTGTGGGTGCATTATTTGGAGGGCCAACTAGAAACTCTGCCTGGGCGGGCAGGGGATGAGCGAAATTTGAAGCTTACATGGAGGGGCCAAAAACAAGTTGGCTTAGTGAATTAATGTAATGAAATATACAAGTGGGTTTATGTGTGGGTATTTCTGTGACCAGGGCCGGACTGGCTACCGGGCAGTTTAGAAAGCTGCTGAGCTGGTGGGTGATTTCACTGCAGTGGGGGGTGATTTCGTTCATGGAGACCTGCGTGTGCTTCGAAATAATTAATGCAAAACGAATTTCGTTTAAAACACGCCGGTCTCCATGAACGAAATCACCCCCAGCTCAGCAGCATTCCAAACTGCCCGGTAGCCAGTCCGATCCTGTCTGTGACATCTGCAGGTCACACGTTTCAATCCTGGAAAAATTGTGGAATTGGTTATTGGTGTACCTGCTTGCTGTAGGGCTGTTCGGAGCACATTTCCCACGCTTCTAAAGTGGCCCAGTGGACTGATGTGTATGGCAGGTGAAAAGTTGCAATCCCAAATTATATGTTTCAGAGAATTCATGCACCTTTTGAAGTAAATGTTTTCTAAGCTTAAAATAACATTGAAAGCCCAGTTAATTTTTTTTTTTTTAAGTTTCAGGGCTTATTGAGCTTGCTACACCGATGTATGTATAAGCCGTGGGCCACAGGTAGGATCCGAATACGATAGCACTTTTGGTTGATGTGCCCACTGTGTAACTTGCGCATTACAGGCTCAGATGCCAGGTAATTTGCCCGAATGCACCCGTTTCTCATGTGCAATGTGTATTAGGTCCAGTTCGAGGGATCACAGCAATGACAATGCAACACAATTCAAGTAAGGTAGCTCAGTGAGCCGCTAAGTCTGTTGCAAGTCATCTTAATGGGGCCACTTATCTATCAACTAGATGAAGTTTACCTTTACTAAAACAATATATCTGCCTTACACCCCCCTGGAGAAAAGGGCAGCTGTGGGTGTGCCTGCACTCGTAGAACAGTTGCAAAAAGAACACCTGATGGACAGAATGCTTACATTCACCCGAGATCTGGGCCTAAATCTCTGGGCCTAAATCGTTAGTTTTTGGCTCCCCATGCCATTCCAATTTAAACCCAGCCATATGCAAATCAGTCTTGACCCTGTTCCTCATAAGAACAGTCTAGCCCAACTGTCAGGTCATCCCTGCACCGTAAACGGTTTTGGGGTTTAACCCCACATCGTCCAGGCTAGTTTGGCTCCAGTGACTTGGAGAGCAAGGGATCCACATCTGGGCATACCCCTCCCACTCAGATTGACACATGCAAAAAGAACAGTTGATGGACAGAATGCTGAACAATGTCAAACATTCAACCCTGTACAGAGATCTGGGCCTAAATCCACTGTTTTGGTTTTTCTTTTGCTACCCATGCCATTACCAATTATATGTAAATCAGTCTTGACCCTGTTCCTTGTGGGAACAGTCCAGCCCAAACTGCTAGGTCAGGTTCTCCCTGGACCGGAAACAAGCTTCCTGGGACCGGTTTCAGGGCATCACCCTTCATCAGCCAGGCTAGCTTGAATCCAGTGGTGTAGTGAGCACAGGACCCACGTCTAGGCATACCCTTCCCATTTAGAGTGACATATGCAAAAGAAACAATTGCTGGACTGATTTGCATATGGCCGGGTCCAAACTGGGGTGGTGTGGTGACCAAAAGAAAGATGGAATATTTATTTTGCATATGTCGCCCTAAGTGGGAAGGGTATATCCATCTGTGGTTCTTGAGCTCACTACACCACTGGATTCAAGCTAGCCTGGCTGATGAAGCGGGATGCCCTGAAACCGGTCCCTGGATGCTTGTTTCCAGTACAGGGAGGATCTGGCTTGGCAGTTCGGGCTGGACTGTTCCCACAAGGAACAGGGTTAAGACTGATTTGCATATGGCTGGGTCCAAACTGGGGTGGTGTGGTGAGCAAAAGAATGATGGATTTAACCTAGTACTTTGTAACTGGGGGCAAATGTTTGCATGGTCCAGCATTCCATCCATCAATTGTTTCTTTTGCACCGGTGTAGGTATAGCCACATGTGTGAGTACTACAGTGTATGATTGTGTGTGTGGTTGTGTGTGAATATTGCACACTGTGTTACTGTTTGTTACAACAATGCGAATGTGTCTGGCACTGTTAGTCTAGGTGTTACAGTAATCAATGAATCAATCAAGAAATTTGTATAGCGCGCTACTCCAATCCAATCCAAAAATTCTTTATTTCGGTCATTTAGACCATAAAAGAAGCAATTAAAACATACAACATTAAAAGACATTCACTTTGTATAAAAAAAAACATTTCATAGAGATTCATTTCCTTAGGAGTCTATTCATGAGTAGGAGTAACGTTACAGTTCATATAAATGTTCAGTCTTTTTCCTTATCTGCCACATGGCCATTATGAATTTGGCAACTGCAAAGACTATGTGGGGCAGAGTACTTGTTTTTAATATTCTGTAGGAGTACAGGTGGCTCCTTATGCCCGAGTTCCTACATAGTGGCGCAAGCCAATATTTCCTTGGTCTGTTGTAAGCTGGGCAGAAAAACAGAACATGAATTTCCTCCTCGTCATGATTACTGCACCCAGGACAGATTTTGTCATCCCTCTTTGTCCATCTACAGGTAAAGGTTTTAATAGGCAGGGTGCCTAGCCTCCATTGGATAAACAATTTTCGTGCTAAAACAGGGAAAATAATGTCCATAAAAGCTTCAAATTGATATGAATTTTTGGAATCCAAGAATCGGTCGGTTAAAATGCCATTATTGGGTGCAGATACCAAAGTAGCTAAACTTTTCTCCTTATATATTTCCACAAGTCTTTTACGGGAGACCCTTTGGCAGCCTTGTTCAGGAACCTCCCATAGCTCGGGGATTCTCAAACGGTAGAGTTCTTTCTTTATAAAGGCCAACCAAGGGATTCTGTTGCGCTGGTTCAGGTTCATTACATGGATGAGGTCTTGCCTATAGTGTGTGAGCGCGCTTGTAGTCCAGAGCCTGTGCCAGAATCTTAGTGGCTTTAGATCCAGATCCTCAGCTATGGAAGGGAGACCTACATCTAGTTTCAGGGGGAGCAGAGGTGTGCCACGGGGGAGGGCTAGGAGACGTCTGAGGAAATTATTTTCTACACTAACAAGTTCAGTCCCTGCTTTATACCCCCATAGCTCACTACCATAAGAAGCGGCCGCTTTAGCTTGGGTTTAATACATTTCCACTGCCGGGCTAATGCGTTTAAAGGTTGAAGTGTTTGCAACCTTTAAAATTGCCCCCAACAGTTGGGACAGCTTTAGCCTAGATCTTGCTATTTGAGGTTCCCAAGATAAATTCTCATGAAGGGTTACACCCAAATACTGGAAAGAACCCTTTCCAGTCTTGCTGTGCCCAATGTTGGGTTGGGTCTAGTTTTAGAGGAGGGATTAAATATCATGAATTTGGTCTTTTCTGTATTGATCTCTAGTCCATGTTGTCTACAGAAAAGGCCAAATCCGTCTAGAATGCGTTGGATTCCCATCGGGGATTTGGAAAGCAGGAGGGTATCATCGGCGAACATGATAGCCGGTACCCTCCTGCCTGCCAAAAAAGGAGCGTCGTTGTCCCTGACATTGTCAAGATGAGATATGACACTGTTAACGAAGAGGCAAAACAGAGTTGGTGCCAAGACACAACCCTGTCTTACCCCTCTAAGAAATGGGAACCTAGATTACAACGCTCCATCCCTCCCACACCTTACCTGTGCAAAATTGTTGGCATGGAGCCTGACTAAGGCGTGTAATAGATGGGTAGGAACACCCAGCTCCTTTAGGACCTCCCACAATTTCTTGCGGGGGACCAAGTCAAAGGCTGACCTCAGGTCCACGAACACCATGTACAGCCTCCCCCCTCGATCCTCACAGTTTTCCAGTAAAGGAGAATGAGGCGGAAAATCTGATCCATGGTGGACGTGTTTTTCCTGAAGCCAGCCTGGAGGGGACTCAAAATTTCATTTTCCTCCATCCAGTCTAGAAGGTGGTCCAAGAGAAGGCGGGGAAAATAGTTTTTGGGGGACATCTATGAGGCTGATCGGCCTGTAGTTCGCTGGGAGAAGATGGGAACCCTTTTTGAAAATCAGCACTATCTCCGCCCCCAGCCAAGTACAGGGGATCTCCATACCTCCCGCGATGGAATTAAAAAGAATTTGGAGGTACGGGCCCCATATCTCTGGATGATGTCTAAAAAGGTCACCGGGCAATCTGTCAAGTCCCGGGGCCTTGCCCTTCGCCAATCTCTCTATTGCACTGACCACCTCACCAAGGGTGAATTCCAATCCGGCTTTAGGGTTGGATGTAACATCAAAGGCCACATCATTGGCAAATTCAGGGGTATCTTGGTACAATTTGCCAAAGTGATCTTCCCAAACAGAAGATGCAATGTTTGGCTCCACTGCAGCTTTGGGTTCACTTGTGCCAATATTTACCAAAGACCAAAATTTTCTGGAATCCCTCGCTTCTAACGCTAGGGAAAGGTCCTGCCATCTGTTCCAATCCCATTCCGACCTTGCCAGTGTCAGGGCTTCCCTGTATTTCGCCTCAACTCGGCCACCTTACCCTTGTCAGAACCTGCTTTTATTGTCTCTATTAGCTCAGTCTTAATCTTTTTACAGGAAGAATTGTACCAGATTGAAGTTCTGGTCTTTTTCTTCCGCGGGACAACCACTGGGTAGAAGATCTCGCCTAGAGCTCCCACTAGGTCTACATGGATTTTGGCCAATTTCTCGTTGAAGTCTGGTGGTCTAGGCTAGTTAATTAATACATCCATTTCTTTTAGCTTGGGGAGGGCCAATTCATAGATTTTACTTATGCTCTCTTCTGAGTTTACCAATTTCCCCCATTTTACCCTATGTCTATTAGAGCTAAGAACCAGATTCCCTGGATCTTCACTGGGATTGACGGATAATGGCCCAACCGTAGGTGCAGGGTGCACCATATCTAACAAAAGTGCATTGTGGTCACTGTCTGTTCTTGCAATTACCCTAACGTCCTGGACCTTGGACCACAGACCAATGTCCACAAAAATATAGTCCAACCTCGATTCATGGTCCTTCCTATTGAAGGTACACAGTGAGGGGGTGTCTGAGGGAGTACGTCCATTGCAGGCCCCTCAGCACAAAGTTTAATGTTAGGGACATAATTTGCACCGCCAGAGGGGACCAAGATTTAGGGTGGGGGGATTGACATGGCGGAACACCCCATAAGACATCTTCAGCAGTAAGGGCACCCTCCTTTAGACATTCTAGTGGTTCAAAGTGACAGTTAAGATCTCCGCCCATCACTACCTTGCAATCAGTGGGGAGCTGGCCCAGGAATGACAAAAGATCTTCTAGTGTAGCTGATTCCATGGCCGCACTGACTGGGCGAGAGTATACATTAATGATTGCCAGATTTAGAGCATTAGGCCACTTGAGTAGAACACACTGTATGTCCTGCGAGAACGTAGGTACATTCTCCGCATTACACCCAATGTGACTGGCTACCCAGACCGCCAAACCACCTGAGGACCTCCCCTTACCACTCCACCTGGCTTGGATTTCAAAAACTGCATATCATGCTCTACACAGGGGTTCCCTGGCCCGTGTTTCTTGAAAGAGACAGATGTCGCTGCTGCCTACTAGGGTATCCCAATCAGGAAGACAGAATCCCAGAGTCCAGGAAACTGCTACGAGCGGCGCCCGCAAAGCGGGGGCCGCGAGCAGTATTAAGGCGGAGGGTGGAGGCGGAGCATGCCCGGGAAGAGGCACCAGCTGTGGATGTCAGAGAGAATGCTGGTCCTCGCAGTCCCGGGCGTCCGCACTGGCTCCTTGCAATCAGGACCTTCCCCCGTGTGATCCCGGCCTCAGCTTCTCAAGTAACAGGTAACTCCCCAGGAGTTTTACTTTCCACCAGGCAGGCAGGAAGACAGAATCCCAGAGTCCAGGAACTGCTACGAGCGGCACCCGGAGGGTCTCAAGGCGCTTGGGGGAGGGGGTCCGCTACTGCTCGAACAACCAGGTCTTAAGTTGCTTCCTGAAGGAGAGGTGGTCTTGGGTAAGACGGAGGTGGATGGGGAGGGAGTTCCAAGTCTTGGCTGCCAGGTAGGAGAAGGATCTTTCTCCCATGGTGGCTCTTCGAATGTGTGGAACGGCGGCGAGGGCATGGCTGGTCGATCGTAGCTGGCGGGTGGGAGTGTAGAAGGTCAGGCGGTTGTTGAGGTACCTGGGGCCCAGGTCGTGGAGGGCCTTGTGTGCGTGGGTGAGGAGATGGAACTTGATTCTCTTGCTAACGGGGAGCCAGTGCAGGTCTCTCAGGTGTACGGAGATGTGGCTGTTTCGGGGGATGTCAAGGATGAGTCGTGCAGAGGCGTTCTGGATGCGTTGGAGTCTTTTCTGTAGTTAGGCTGTGGTTCCGGTGTAGAGGGTGTTTCCGTAGTCCAGTCGGCTGGTGACGAGTGCATGGGTGACCGTCTTCCTGGTTTCGGTGGGTATCCATCGGAAGATCTTTCGGAGCATGCAAAGGATGTTGAAACACGATGATGAGACGGCGTTGACTTGTCTGGTCATCAAGAGGGAGGAGTCCAGGATGAAGCCTAGGTTGCGTGCGTGGTCCGTTGGTTTGGGTGCGCTGCCCAGGGCGGGGGGCCGCCAGGAGTCGTCCCAGGCGGAGGGTGATGATCCAAGGATGAGGACTTCCGTCTTGTCTGAGTTCAGTTTCAGGCGGCTGTTCTTCATCCACTCGGCTACGTCTTTCATCCCTTCGTGTAGGTTGGTTCTGGTGGTGGCTGGGTCGTTGGTGAGGTAGAGGATCAGCTGGGTGTCATCGGCGTAGGAGATGACGTTGAGGTTGTGTTGGCGTGCGATGGCTGCGAGGGGCCTCATGTAGACGTTGAAGAGGGTGGGGCTGAGTGATGATCCTTGTGGTACGCCGCAGATGACTTTGGTGGCCTTGGATCTGAATGGGGGGAGGCAGACCCTCTGGGTACTTCCTGCGAGATGATCCACTCCAGTGCCTTCTCTTGGATTTCGGCATTACTGAGGCGCTGCACTAGGGTGCGGTGGCAGACGGTGTTGAACGCTGCGGAGAGGTCCAGGAGGATGAGGGCCGCTGTTTCCCCGTTGTCAAGCAGGGTTCGGATGTCGTCAGTGGCTGCGATGAGGGCGGTCTCGGTGCTATGGTTGGCTCGGAAGCCGGATTGTGAGTGGTCGAGGGATCCGTTCGTCTCGGGGAAGGCGGCAAGCTGTCTGTTGACGGTCTTCTCGATGACTTTGGCGGGAAATGGGAGGAGCCTGATGGGGCGGTAGTTCTTGAGGTCGGTGGGGTCTGCTTATGGTTTCTTCAGGAGGGCGCTGAGTTCGGCATGCTTCCAGCTCTCCGGGAAGGTGGTGGTGTTGAAGGAGCAGTTGATGATGTCTCGGAGTTGGGGTGCGATGACTGAGTCGGCCTTGTTGAAGACGTGGTGGGGGCATGGGTTGGTTGGCGATCCGGAGTGGATGGTGTTCATCGTGCGGATGGTGTCTTCGGTGCTGACCGCTGTCCAGGCGCGGAGGGTGGTGGTTGGGCGTTGGTTCTGTGATTGGGTGCGTGGTCTGTTCGCCGAAGCTGTTGTGTATGTCTGCTATCTTGCTGTGGAAGAACGAGGCGAGTGAGTCGCAGAGGTCTTGTGAGGGAGTGATGTCGTTGATTCCGGCGCTGGGGTTGGAGAGCTCTTTGACGATGCTGAAGAGTTCCTTGCTGTTGTGTGCGTTGTTGTCTAGTCGATCCTTGAATGCTGACTTCTTGGTGATGTGGATCAGCTGGTGGTGTTTGCGGGCGGCGTGCTTGAGGGCGGTCATGTTGTCTGTAGTCGGGTTTTTTCGCCAGGCTTTCTCGAGGGTCCGGCAGTTCTTCTTGGAGTTCTTGAGGTCGTTGTTGAACCAGAGGGCTTTCTTGCTTCCGGGCCTGTTGGGGTGGTTTTTCAGGGGTACGAGGTCGTCCGCGCAGTTGGTGATCCACTGTGTGAAGTTGTTGGCTGCTTGGTCGGGGTCCGTTGATCTGGCGGGCGGGTTCTGGTTCAGTGATGTGGTGAGCTGGTCGGTGGTGATCTTGTTCCAGATCCTGCGGGGAGCCTGTTGCAGGTGGTGGTGGGTCGTGGTCCTTCTGTAGCTGAAGTGGACGCAGCTGTGGTCTGTCCAGTGGAGTCCGGTGGAGTGTCTGAAGGAGATGTACTTGCTGGAGGAGAAGACTGGGTCAAGCGTGTGTCCGGCGTAGTGGGTGGGGCTGTTCACCAGTTGCTTGAGTCCGAGGTTGGCGAGGTTGTCCAGCAGGGTGGTGGTGGTGTTGTTGTTGTTCTCCAGGTGGAAGTTGAGGTCCCCTAGGAGGATGTAGTCAGCGGAGGCGAGGGCGTGTGGGCTGATGAAGTCTGCAATGTCTTCGCTGAATTGTGTGCAAGGTCCCGGGGGTCTGTAGATGAGGGTGCCTCTGAGTGTGGTCTTGGGGTTGGTGAGTATCTGGAAGTGAAGATGTTCGGCGGCTGTGAGGGTGTCGTCGGAGTTGGTCATGATGCGGATGGTGTTCTTGTGGACGATGGCGATGCCTCCTACTGTCTGGTTGACACGGTCCCTCCAGGTGATCTTGTATCCGTCCGGGATGGCGATGGCGATGTCGGGCGCTGAGGAGGCGTTCATCCATGTTTCCGTGAGGAAGGCGATGTCTGGAGCTGTGGTGTCGAGCAGGTTCCATAGTTCCACGGCGTGTCTGTGGACGGAGCGGGTGTTGAGCAGGATGCACTTCAGGTGGTTGCTGTTGGTGCTCATCTTGGTGGGTGCGATGCAAGTCCTGATGCAGGAGAACTTACAGGAATGGCAGGTGAAGGGTCCGTGGGTGCGTCCTGGGATGGCTCGGTGGGAGTCAGGGATCCGGCCGGTGTTGAGTGCGTTGAGGATGGCGGCGTCGTACGTCCGGCGGGAGGGATGGAATCTGCGGGGGCCAGGGAGTATGGTGCTGGGCGCGGTCCAGGCGCGGATGGGCGCAGTCGGGCTTGCCTTTGGCACGCCTTTGGCGCGCAAAGGGCGCGTCCGCAGCGCGTGAACGCTGCGCGTGCATGCGGACTTCATCATAAATGGCATAGTGGGAGGGGCGGAGTGGGAGGGGGAGGAGCAGCTGAGAGGCGGGAGCGGGGTGGCCCGGGGAGGGGATCTGGTACACGGCAGAGGGGGGGGGGCGGGAGCCGCAGGGGAGCAGCGGCAGGGAGCGGGGAGGGCGAGGAGACGGCGTGAAGCCCAAGGAAGAACAAGAAACAAGAAACAAGCTCAGGGACAGAACAAGCACTGGAAGCAAGCAGGGACAGGTCACAGCTTCCCGTCGCACTACCACCACTTAAGTTACCTGGAGGGAGGGAGGAGCAGCTGGGAGGTGGGAGCGGGGTGGCGCGGGGAGGGGATCAGGTACACGGCAGAAGGGGGGGTGTGGGCCGCAGGGGAGCAGCGGCAGGGAGCGGGGAGGGCGAGGAGACGGCGTGAAGCCCAAGGAAGCCCAAGGAAGAACAAGAAACAAGAAACAAGCTCAGGGACAGAACCAGCACTGGAAGCGAGCAGGGACAGGCAGGTAGGGAGTCCGGGCACACTCACGGGGAGTCGCGCGGCGGGTGGAGCGACCGTCACCGACCAGAGTCAGGTCAGGTCAGGTCACAGTATGCTAGTTTCCGAGCCTATTGCTGTCTGTGTGTCTTTGTGTGTGCCACCCTGTGCCTGCATGTTTGCATGCCTGTACCACAGTAAGTCTGTGTGTCATTGTGTGTGACTCTGTTTACCGGTACCTTTCTCTCTGAGGTTAGCATCGTAGAACACTCACATGCATACATGTCCAATGGTAGCTGACCCTGAAGACACTGACAGTTCTTCTGCCCATATCTGTCTACGTGTTTCTGTGCCACTTTGTTCTCTGTGAACCTCTATGTTTGTGTGCCACTGTGCGTGTGTCTCTTTTAGCCTGTGTAACACTAGACTGTCTACTTACCACTGTGTGCGTAGTCCTAAGAGTATGAAATGAGCAGTTGAGCACCATATGGCGGCAGCTGCTCCTGCAGTCCTTGGTAGCTTTCAGAGAAAGTGTGTCCAAGTGTCTCTACCAGGGTTGTAATGAAGGCCTCTGAAGCGCCTGTTACGCTGTGGGTGAAGGTGTCACCCTTCTGAGGCCCCCAGCTATTCAGGGGCCCCATTCAGTCCGAAGCCAATGAATATCTTTGAGACATGACACAGTCCGGAGCCCCTCATCACATTCAGCTGGAGGACCCGAACATTTTGCTTTACCTCACCAGGGACTATATGCCACATATGTGTCTGCATGTCACTGTATGCATGTATCTGTGTGGATGGGCTGTGGAGCACACACAGTGACAGTTATCCCTACAGACATTAGCAGCGCTTTAGTAAACCTGAGTCTTTAAGTCACTGATTCTGTGTACCCCGCTATTTACATATCTGTGTTTGACGAGCAGTAGAGAAAACAAAGTGACAGCTGTCCCTGAAGACATTGGGAGCTCTTTAGTGTAGCCAGCCCTGCCTGCATCGACTGATGCTTACAAAGCAGTTTATTTTTATAAGCGTGTCACTGTGTTTCCATGTGTTTGTGTGTCATTCTATGTGTGCATCTGCGACTGCGTGCAGCACTTAATTTGTGAAAAGATAAGTGCAAGGGTCCAAAGTTTTTCTTAGGAGCCCCACGCTTCTGAATGCTCAGGTTGCCAAATACCAAGGCAGTCTCATCTTGATTCCACATCTTGTCTCTTTCTTTCATCACCCTACACTACTTCTCTGTTTGTGTCACTCTTGTAGGTTTTCCTCTTTCCTCTCGGTTGTAGGGAGGCTTTGCCAGTTTCCTCCATTTTCTCAATTTTCTGCGTTCCTTTCCCTGTTTTTGTTCAAAATCTATTAGTCCAAAATAAATCATGTTCCCCAAAAAGGAACACTAGTGTCTACCAGGGGCGCACATTAAAAAATGCCTGTCTGAATGAATGAATTTAATGCATAATTACTTAAAATCATTGCAAAACTGCTATACAGTATCAAAGTTAATATTTTATATCTTGTGTACTTCCCATGTATGTTGTCAGTCGAATGTTTATGGATTTGCAGGTTTTGTATTGTCTTTCAAATTTTCAAGTTATTGTCCATTAATGTCAAGTTTATTTCAAGTTTATTTCAGACCCTTTGATAGTTGTTCTTTGTTCTCCAGTGATGGTGTTCCTGAGACAATAGGATCGCTCCGTGGCATTGTTCTGATTGCTGCCTCAGTTAAATAATCTGCTTTTGACAGTATCGTTACAAATGGCAAAGCTTGTATGTTAAGTATTTCCCACTTTCTCATTAGAACATAGAGAAAGACAATATAGAGGCTTTTCAATTAAATTTTGGAGGTTTCAAATCTAAATATACTAGATTTCTGGGTGGTAGGGCAAAGTGATAGGAGGTGGGCCTGGCCGTGGGGGGGGGCCCCTCCATGTGCTTTGCAGGGGGCCCCCTCAAGTTTTGTTACGCCACTGATAAACCCCTTTTATTGAAACGCCTGTCTCTCTATTTTTCTCTGAAAATCTGTAGAAATGTAGCATGCAAGATTGACTGAGCGAAAATAGTTATCTATTGTTTCCACGACTCTGAAGCTTTTATTCTTGGGAAACTAATCTCTTCTTGTGAATTCGAGAAATGTTCTTGTGACCTCTGAGCTAGCTGGCACTCACAATTAAGTTTAGTATACTCGATAAAGACATACTGACCTCAGTCCTATGTCAAATCTATAGTGTATATTATTCCAATGCACAGAGTCTATTGGGAATATAGGAACTACAGTACAAAACAAGCTGTTAGTATTACTCAGGGCTCGATTCGGGGTACCACGCGGGTGGATGGCGTCCCCCACATATTTTACCGGGAGCTCGATAACTATAAACTACAACTGAGTGCAAGCCACCTTTCGTGACGTCACTTCCTGTGGTGACGTCAGCGGCCCCCACTTCTTTTTTTAGGACTTGTGCCCTGGTATTACTTATGTAGCGTCAGAAGTTCTAGCGTCCTTCTCCCCTTGTTTACTGCTGAAGGACTCACGAATATATCAAATCGCTCCGTTGGACACCGCCTATGGGTTCAATATCGGTCATAACGGTGATGTTATTCTTGTAGTAAATTGGCATTGACTGTAAAAGTACCTACTGGGACAGGTACGTAGCGCCTCCGTGTGAATGTGTTCGTTATTGCCGAACAGCATATTTTATTTTGCTTTGACTCTTTGTAAGTGCAAGCGTCTGCTGTGTCAGTATTGACATTGAAAACGTGCACAATTAACATATTGAAATAAACCGAGATTTTGTTTTAGTGCATAGATACATATTTACGTTTTTTCCCCACAACACCGGTATTGGGTATAAAAGGCTCGGCTCATATTAAGAGCTCGGTGTACGTTCTGCAAAACCCTATGAAGCCACACACACACACACACACACTCACACTCACACTCACACACTCTCTCTCTCTCTCCCAGGGCCCGTTGTCGCGGCTCACCATCGCAGAGAATGCGCATCTTTGTTGCTGTAACAATTCAATTTTTTCACTTTCTTCCAACAGCAGATTCGGAGCCTGGTGGCTGCAGCCAACTCTTGTTTTGCACTCCACAGGCCGGTGGATAGGCGCCTGACGCCAAAAACGGGCCCTATGGCCTCTGCTTATCCATCTCTATTTTTATTTGGCTTGGTTTTCTAAACACAATTAGTGAACTGTAATCCTCTGTCGGCAACAAAAGTAACTGTTATTTTTTCTCAGTAAGTGCACTTAACCCGATAGAACAGCATAATCCAGCGGTGCTTATTTGGGCGCTTGGATGTTTGGACGATCGACCATTGCACAAGGGCTTGAGAACGGCATCCGACGGCTGCTGGGTGGGAAGAACAGACGGTGCTGAACACCCGCGAGACGACAAACTGGACAGCAGGTGGCGCCCGTGCTCCAAGATCGGGAACTTGTTTGTTGGTCTCAATAGCATTCCTTCTTAAGCAAGTCCTGGGTTGAAGTGCGGAAACTGTTTCCTGGCATGGAAATAATATTTTCATCATCGATTTCTGGGACTGCTTATTCGGTTCCCTGTGAGTGATATATATATATATATATATATATATATATATATATATTGAAATCCCCCAGTCCTCGGGATTATTTCAAATAAGAGCACTCAAAGCCAGTATAGCGTAGGTTCGCCAGGTATTTTATTCACAGAACCTTTCTGCCGAGTGGAGCGGGGGTTGGTGGAACCTGTGTGCCATATATATACACATACCTTTTTTTTGCCCCCCCCCCCCTTTATTCTCAACCTTCGCACACTTTTTGGGGGAAAACTTAGTGAAGATTCATCAACCGTCACCAAAAGATATAGGCAAGTTAAGAACGCTTTTACTATGAAAACTAGTCCATAACTATAACTACTTACTAGCAACCACCGGTAGGTTATACAAGCGGAGAAGTCAGCATTGGTCCCAGATTTACTATTCTCAAATAATGCAATTTTCCTACTAGTTGGCTGCCTCTTTCTCTTCTGTTAACACCAAAGGTTTATGCTTTGTTTGTAATTCTTGGTACGTGATGGCCAGAGGCGCAACTAGAGCCACATTTCGAGTGGGGGAGGGGGGGGGGGGGGTTGCTAAGAAAACATTTCGGGGGGAGCTGCAGGGGCTGTTAGAAGGGGTGAAACAACAGCAAGGCCTCATTGACATGCAAATGGTCTTTTAAAGACATGTGAAGTGTTTGTGTGCCCGGGAAGCTGTCTCATCCCGGGCTGCCACACACGACGCGGGGGGGGGGGGAGGGAGGTTGAAGCCCTTTGAGTCCAATGGGTGTTGCGCGCCTGGTGATGGCAGAGTGTGGGTGGCAGGCAGACGATTTTAAAATCCGGTTCGCTTTGGGCTTGAAAGTCCAAGAGGACCTTATGCTGAGTAGGAGCCAGGCCTTGGGCTCGATCCTTAAGTAGCTTACCAACCTCTACCCAGAAGCAGTGGGTTTACAGGGTGTTACTAAATCAGGCGCCTTCAGCACTTTCAGGATAAAAGCAGAACTGCCAACTAAATATAAAATACACTGCATGAGGATGGGCCGAGCCTTAAAAGAGGCGGGCCTCGTGCTGAGAAGTACCTAAGGAGCGAGCCCCTTTGCTCCTTTTACTAAACCAAGAAAATGTAACTTGCTGAGGCTGGTGCCGATGCCCTGGGGTGTTTTCACACCCTTAATGCACATCATTTGTTCAACGGTCGCTGGAAATCCATTCTTTGCAGTGGTTTCCAGCTCGCCTTTGCTGCTACTGTGTGACATTGGCTCCTCACTAGGTGACTGTGCCAAGGGAGCCCATATCATGTCACACATTGTGGCTTCAAGTGAGTTACCAGGTCTGCCCAGACTGGACATTCTTGGTAGTTTGTGGGGCTTCAGGATCATCTCCAGCTTCAGAGACTGTATCGGAAGTTTTGCTGCCTTGTCGTGTTTTGGGGCAGTATTCTATGATGCAGAGGGTTGTTGCCCGGTGGAGAGTATAGGTGTGAGTGGTGTCAGGCTGAGGTGTGGCTAGCCTTATTTTATGTTGTATAACTCAAACATCAAAAAAGAAATCCAACAGGCTGCGGCTGCACTGGTCACAACATCCTAAATATGGCCCTGGGTGCTGGCACTGCAGTCAGTGCCACTCCAATGTGGTCTCTTTGTGGCCTCTTCCCTCCTTTCTTGGCTTTGTTCGTGCCCTTTAATGTGGTGCACAGGAGCAGAATGCAAACAAGGGCCTGACCAGTGCTTAATTTGTAAAACAAGTGCCGGTCCTCAAAAATGAGTGACAGTGGACCCCACCTGCAACCACGTGCTCAAATGTAGCACTACCTGGTTACAGAAATCATATTGGAGACGTAGATGCCCTTTCCTCGCTCACTTTCTGTTACATTATTTAAGAAGTGAAGACAAGAGGCTTGGAGTGTTTGCACTACCTGCAAATCCTCACCAGGCCCTGCATGTACCACCACTACAGAAGCACCAAGACCCTGGAGGGGCAGCGGCCTCACCTTCAACGGAGTGGGCTTTGCAGAGGGCTTTCAACTTTCCTGGGAACTTGTAGCAGCTTGATCAACGCCAGCATGCTCTGAGCCTGTTCTGTGTTGTTCTGCTCCTCTGCGGGCGGTACCTTCACAGCATTACCAGGCTCGAATATGCACCGAAGGGATTACCACCCGACCACGGAGCAGAAGCAATACAGCAATAAGCGGATTTTCGGTGCCCCAGGCTAAAGCATAATTTTGCTTAAGGCTTCGGATACTGTAAGAACATCTTTTTTTTCAGCGCTTTGTGATTTTGTGCCACCTCCTGGTGGTGCCCCAGGCAATAGACTTTCCTTAATGCCACAGAAGTGTTGACCGTGACTGAGGGCCCTGAAATGGGCGCGGCACCTCTCACATCACAATGGACAGGAAAGAAAGACTACTCCTTGCAAGAGGGCAGCCGACGACCAGCCGCGACGTGAAGGACCTGGTATTCTGTGGTCCTAACTTTGAGATTTACATACATTTCGTTGTCAGTCACTTTCACTAGATTGCAGCACATACTGGACGTAGGCTTGCCAGGTGAAGATTACCGAAATAAAACGCAAATGCATTTTGAGCATTATCCACTGAGAAAAACACGAGGCTTTGTATGCAGTGCTTGGAAGGCAGTCTTCAACGGTGTGACACCAGGGCCAGTCCAAAGACTGTTGGGGCCCGGGTGAAAGGGAAAATGCCAGGCCCTTCTAATTTGCACGTGACATCACAAGAAGTGACTTCACAAGAGACATCACAGGACTATTAATCATCTTTGGCATCGCTGAGGTGATCTAGTCCTTTCATTTGAATCTTGTATTCCTGTACTTATGAAGGAAAAATTAAAAGGCAATTTCCAGAATGCAAAGAAATTACAACAGGATGAGCTACTTACACGTGGTACAAAGAAGCAACCTGAGACCTTCTCTGGTGGAAGTCAGTGCTATTGAAAGTTACAATTTTCATATGAATGCCTTTTAATGTAATGGAATAGAAAGTTTGATGGTGCGTTTGTTGTGAAATCAGTTGTGAGAATAAGGCAGTAGACAGCTTTGGTTTGAGTGTGCTCACAGAAGTGTGTGTATGTTTTTGCAGCAGTATGCTGGTGTGGTTTATTCCTATTGCTGCTATAAGATGAGAGTTTAGGCCTTTGTTTCATCTGCGGTTCTTGATGAGAGGGTGGCCACTGCTTGGAATTTCCTGTAGAAACTGGACAGAGAAACAATATCAGCAATTAGATTTTTACCTCAATCCTACTAGAGAACAGCTCGTTTTCTTAGCTAGAAACTGGAAGCTGACCTCTTACTTATCTCCGGAGAATTGGTCTTATGCTCTTGGAGCCATTAAGAAGTTCTTGCATTGCATTGATGCTGGGATGTTACTAAAGAGCTCTTGCTTTGGTGGTAAACTATGGGGGGGGGGGGGTGCTGTGACAAACCCTCTATAGGGAATGCATTATGCATGTGTCAGCAAGAGGGACTTAAACTAGGGAGTCAGACATTGTTTATAGGTGCTTTGCAGAGAGCAGCGCTGGCTGACAGAACTCACCAAGGTGTCTTTCCCTGCAGCTTCCTAAGGAAGGCGCTGAGGAAAAACTATTACACAGTTCATTTTGGACACGTTATTTATTTTTTTTTTTTTTAATTTTTTTTTGTAAGACCTTTATTGCAAATATGTGCTTATACACAGCAGTGTGCCCACAACCCTATACAGGGCCGGCCGCTACCGGATCAACAATTAGCAATTAGAAAGCACATATCAAATGACATCGTGCGAGCGCATACAAAGATCGCAGAGGGTAATAATATGTCACAATGCAAACCCAGGCCGTCCTCCGCAGTCGCATCTCGCTCTTCACATATAGTCTTATTTTACAGTTTTTAAACCCAACTTGAACAACCCCCAACCCCCCATCCCAAACATTCCCGGTCCCAGTCGCAGTGAAAGTCCAGTTAAGTAGTACAGAATAACAGATTAATCCAGAAGGTACTGAAGACATCCTCAGTGGTCAAGCAAGCTGTGCAATCTCGGACTCAAAACCTCGCAGGAGTCCAGTCAGTGGTTGAGTACCATCAAACCCACTGAACCAGACAGCCCCTCTGCACGGTTCTCCTACAGCAAATGGGAAGAACAACTCATCCCCGGCAACGTCACAGCACATCCATTCAGGTAGGTAAACACTCAGGCTCTCTATCTCCCGGCAACAGACCCTCACCCTCAGCGTTGGAAGCATCATCATCCTACAGAGATAGCATATACGCAGTGTATGGAGCCCAAATGTCGCGCGGACGCGACCTCATCGGCAGAGCTTCAGCATAGCAAGTCAATTGGTCCCTGCAGTAGGCCATATCTCTTAGCCACAACTGGACATCAGGCGCTCGTCTTCCACCCCACACCATAGCCACCCTCCGCTTGGCAAGTTGTAACGCCAGAAGAACCAACCTCCGCTCCCCACTAGGCACACCAGAGGCGAGCCCCAGCAAGCAAAGGCGTATATCCAACGCAACCTCCGTAGTCACCATCTTAGTCAGTGCCTCAGTCACAGCCACCCAGAAGTCATACACTCGTGCACACCCCCATGCCAAATGCACGAAATCCGCATCATCTTCTCCACACCGGACACATTGAGCAGAGTCGCGTAACCCGTACCTAGCTAGCTGCGTGGGTGTGTAATACCATTGATGCAGAAATTTAAAATGTAATAGGCGAAAATTGCCGTTGGCTACATATCCCCCAGTCATGGAGCAGCATTCAGTCCATTCATCATCCGCTAATGGCTCTGGCAGACATTTATCCCATCTGGCTCTAGCCAGTTCTGCACCCCCTCCTTCGTCCTCCTGAGCAGCGCGGTATAATCTGGAAAGTAGTTTAGCTCTGTCAGTCGCGGTGTAGAGTAACTGCAAGGCCCCCAATGCTAAAGGCTCCTCCGGATATGTAGGGTATAAGGAGTGTATAGCCGCCCGAAGTCTGACATAAAGGAAAGTAGCCATTACCACATTCGTGGATCGCTCCGTCACAGTCTGCAACGAGAGGAACGTGGCCCCTGGGAAAAGGTCACCCATAGTGTGCAGTCCAGCTCCCTGAAGAATCTGTAGACCACCGATTTCGCCCGAAACCGATACTTCGGAATGGTATAATAGCGGCATGTTTGGGGCATACAACGGCAACCTGCCCGCTCTCCTACCCAGCTCCCGCCACGCATTCGCCGTGGAGCGCACCGTGTCCACCTCGCCCTTTTCGAATACAGAGTGATTGTTACCCATCATAGCCCGCAGTGGGTACGGGAGAACAGAACTGGCTTCAAGCGCCACATGCGGGGTATACGGGGGCGCAGACACCCAATATGCAGCAAAATGCGCTTGTGCACACAAATAATATAACTTCATATCCGGCACAGCGTAGCCTCCCAGAGTGTATGGTTTAGTCAGCACATCCCACGCCACTCGTGGCTTTTTCCCAGCCCAGGTTAACGTGGTCAACAAGGATCTCAGCCTGGCAAAGAAGTGCGACGTCAGCGGAAGCGGTATGTTAACAAAAAGGTATAAAAATTTCGGGAGCACGACCATTTTGATTAAAGACACACGATCTGCGAGGGTGAGAGGGAGCTTAGTCCATCGAGCTATCTGATCCTCCAGCTTGGATATCGCCACGCCATAATTGGCTCTAATGACTTCTTGACTATCTCGATGAACCCAGATCCCAAGGTAGCGCACCGAGTCCTTCGCCCATTCTAGTGGAAACTCCAAGGGAAACGGTAGGGTAACATCAGTGAGTGGCAGCATAACAGACTTATCCCAGTTTATAGTCAGACCCGAGTGGTGGCCAAACCGTATGAATTCTCTAAGGATAGATTCTAGATGACGAGCAGGCTCGCGCACATAAAGTACCATGTCATCGGCATACATGGATACAGCCAGCGAGCGAAGGGGGAACTTTAGAGCTGCGTCAGCATACCGCTGCCTTAGAACACAGGCCAGGGGCTCCATCACAATGGCGAACAGCAAAGGTGAGAGGGGGCACCCCTGCCGAGTGCCTCTCTGTACCGAGAACGAGTTCGAGACGTGTCCGTTAACCCTCACCCGCGCTATAGGGTTAGTATAGAGAAGAGTCACCAACGATGTGAAAAAGAATGGAACCCCCATCCGATGCAAAATGGCTATCATGTACCGCCATGCGACTGAGTCAAAGGCCTTCGCGGCGTCAAGCATGACAGCCACCGCCGCCAGCTCCGGTTTGAGCAGATGTAATACAGCAAAAAGAGCCCTGAGATTGTGGGTGGTAGACCGACATGGTACAAACCCCGACTGATCAGGTAGTATCATTACCGGGAGGAGCAGTTTCAGCCTAGTAGCGAGCACCTTGGCTATGATTTTAACATCCGTGTTCATGAGGGAGAGAGGCCGGTACGAGTCACACTGGTTAGGAGGTTTCCCGGGCTTTGGCAATGCAACTAGTAGCGCCTCTCTCATTGTAGTTGGAAATTGGCCCTGCTCTACCGCTTCCTCCAGCACCATCGCCAGGTGCGGGAGAAGAAGATCGACATACTCTTTATAAAATTCAGACGGGAGACCATCTGTGCCAGCAGCTTTCCCATTAGGAAGCGCAGCTATCGCCTCCCGAAATTCCTCCTCCGTGATGTGGTGCATTAGGAATTCCTGCTGTCCCCTTGAAAGCCAAACCAAAGCTATATCCTCAAAGTAACAACCTATTTCCTCCTCCGTCGCCGTCTCCCGATGCTCGTACATTCTTTCATAATATTTCGCAAAGCAGCTTAGAATGCCCGGCGTGTCTGTCACAACCTACCCCCCGTCTACTATTTCCTGCACCGTGCAGTGTTTGGCCCATGGCTCTCGTATGCGATCCGCCAGGCCTTTCCCGGGCCTGCCCCCTTCACCATAATAACGCGCCCTGGTATGCTTGGATAAGAACGACACCTCTTGGTCAGCCAATTCGTTGTACTCAGAGACTTTTGACCTAATGTCTGCTAATAAGGCCTCGCCAGGGTAGTCCTTCAATTGGCGCTCAAGTGTCAACAGGTCTCTTTCCAACCTAGACATGGAATCTCTGAGCGATGTCAGTACCCCAGATTGAAGACCAATGCATGCCCCGCGGATAGTCACCTTAAAAGCCTCCCACACCGTGCATGCACTATCTACCGTGCCGACATTTTTGTCAAAAAATTCCTCAATAAGAGTTCTGAGCCTCTCACGCAGTACCTGATCAGTCAAGGTTCCCGGCGACAGGCGCCAAGTGAATGGGGCAGGCGTGCACGTCGGTATCCTCAACACCAAGCGGACTGGCGCATGATCGGAGAGTGTGCGCGGCAAATGATCGACATCCATAACCCAACCACAGACATCCCGTGTCACCATCCAGTAATCCAATCTCGACCACGTATCGTGAGCTGACGTATAGCAAGTACCTTCTCTTCTACCCGGGTGCCGCAGGCGCCACACATCCACCATTCCAAGTCCGTCCATTCCCTCATGAACCTCAGCAGCCGCTCTCTTTCTCACGTAGGGCCTGTCTTGTTTCCTATCCAGCTCCCCATCCAGTACAATATTAAAATCCCACCCGCAGAGCACAGCCGATTGTGGCAACATGTAGATCTTATTCCATAGTGCAACATAGAAATCAGGGTCATCCACATTAGGACCATAAACATTAAGAAGCGTGACAGGTGTTCCACACAAGTTACCATGCACTATAATGTAACGACCCTCCTTGTCGATATCCTCATACAGTTTAACAAACGGTACAGATTTTTTAATTAGAATCATCACACCACGTGCGTAAGAGGAGTAATTCGATGCCAATCTAACTCCCGCCCATCTACGACCCACAGTCTCTGCAGCTGTACCCCCCAAATGCGTCTCCTGAAGGAAAGCAACTTGTGCACCATGCCTGTCTAGAAATGCCAACATTTGCCTAGTCTTTTGAGGGCGATTCAACCCTCTCATATTCCATGTAACACATGTGATTTTACCCCCCCTGGCCATCCATCCAGATCAAACATTCGTCCCAAAGGCTGTCAGGCCACCCCATCAGTCCGCAGTGAGCAAAGCGTACACAACCATGCCTTCCGCGAGGTCCAGTAAGTAGAGTCACCCTTCCCAAGCACAACTGCACCCAGTAGCCACCCAACCCCCGATTAGTCCTCACATACCTTTCAGCACACTCAAGAAAATACTGCGACCGTACCCAGGAAAACCAAAAACTCCCCATCCTCCCACCGCCCACTTCAGCTACCCCAACCTGCCAAAGCTGTCCCCTGCCCCCCACCCCTAGCCACCCCAACCATGCATACATAAGTGTGTGGGGATCTCCCATGCGTGGGGACGCAGTGGCGCACAACCCCCGCCAGAAATCTGACGAGAGAGCGGACCGCGCAAGCATTTAGAACATCCCACCCCTCCCCCCCAACCATCAGAGCCTCAAGGATCATTGCAAATCACAGCCACCTGATGCAGACAATGAAGTAAATGGCACTCTCACCACAATCACAACTTATCCTTCGGTACGCCAAGATCCAGGAGCTATCAAGCAGCTGCACATCTATCAAACAACTCCATATGCGCAAGTGCCAACAGTGCACCTCCGGCTCATCAGTCTAGACACAGGAGTCCCAAATGAGTAGGGAAGCAAGCGACACCCGCCCCTCAAAGGAAGCACAATGCAGCAATACGCCAGTATTTAACGGCAAGCAAGCAGTTATACAACAGTTCTGCAACCCCAGCCCTATGGGCGCGCCTGTGCACATCGCAAGCATCGTTCTAGACACAGCTGTCCCACGCCAGGAGTGACGCAAACACCATCTGTCCTACCAGTGTCACATCCTGCAGCACAGGAGAAAGTACAAACAACTTTTTGAATCAGCGTTCCGCAGAGTAATGCAAAGTATTCAACGCAGCAGGCTACCAAGCCTCACAGTGCCAAGCATAAACGTCTCTTGTAGGAGCAGCCCCGTCAACCAAGAGTTAACCGCAAGGCGTCATACTCCTATTCCACATCGTCCATCAGGTCCCCTTCTCCCTCCTGCTGCACGTTGGAGTCCCTTTTGCGCTTCTTTTGTTTTTTTGCATAGTCCATAGCAGCCTTAGGGGTAGCGAAGATTTTATTGTCAGAAGGGGGCCCTATCCGAAGCCGTGCAGGATACAGCATGGCATATGGAATGCTTTCCTCTCGAAGCAGTTGTTTTACCGCAGTGAACTCCTTTCGCGCTGTCTGCACCGCCACAGTGAAGTCAGGGAAAAATTCCAGCTTATTCCCTTGGTATTCAATGGAGCCCTTCTCCCTGGCGAGCCGAAGTATCACATCACGGTCCTTATAGTTAAGTATGCGAGCGATAATTGGGCGCAGATTTGCCCCAGGTGCTGGTCGCTTCGCCAGCGTGCGGTGTGCCCTTTCCACGATGAAGACCTTCGACAACTGCTCCTGGCCAAAAATGTCCACCAGCATTCGCTCCATGAAGTCCTCCATCCGCCCCACATTCGTAGATTCCGGCAGGCCCATGACGCGAATGTTATTGCGTCTGGACCTCCCTTCCAACTCCTCGTTCTTCGCCTGAATCACCGCCAGCACCCTCTCCATATTAAATACCTTAGTGGTCACTGTGGCCAGCCCATCCTCCGTGGCGGACACCCTCTGTTCCACCTCGCCCATCCTCTCGTTCTGCCGATCAAACTGCGTCGCCATATGGTCAAGCCTATGATTGACTGCCTCCATGGTGCATTCAATGGACTGCAACGTTTTTTGCATCGCCACCAGCGTGTTTTCCAAGGTCGGGCCGCCGCCAGCTGCCCCCGCATTTTCAGCGTCCGGCGGTGGCTGTGAGGTGGATTGCGCAGTTTTTTTTGCCTCAAAATTGATCTTTGGCTGATTACGCTCCGGCCTGCCCATGGCGCCGTACCCAGATCAGGCTCAGCCCAGAGGTAGTATCCCGTGGGGTCAGTAAGTTTCCCCCGCAGCCCCAGGCCCAGGCAGGTGAGCTAGCACTGCAGCACCAAGGCCCCAGCCGGCCCTCTCAACAGCAGCAGCAGATCCGGGAGCAACAGCGTGGTGAAGGTGGTAGGCCAAGAATATCGTCCAGTGCAGCAGGGCAGACCACCCACGCGGGACTATAATGGCTGTGAATGGCCCTCCAATCGCGCGGGGGCGCAGTTCTCCCACAGCACCCTTCCAAAGCAGCAAAGCACCGGCCCGCACCCCAGCCAGCCAAAGCTTGCGTAACGAGGCCCAGTGCGGCCCAGCGCCGCCTCCGCAGCCCCGGTCTCACGTAGACCCTCGCCCCACTCACCACTACCGGCGGGGTCGGACTGCAGCCGCTCAAGTCGCAGGCACCTTCTCGCCGTCTTTAGTTCTCCGCCACCATTCGCAGCTCAAAGTTCAGGGCGCCGGACCATTCCGCTGGACAGGAAGAGCAGTCAGAAAAGCTCCAAGCCGCTGCGCGGCACACGCCGCTGAATCACTCTCCTCCGGCCGCCTAGGACGCGGCGCTCGGCTCCTCCGGTTTCACGGGCCAGCTGACCCTCGCGCTCAAGGGAGACCACCGCTCTCGAGTCACAGGCACTTTAGATGACTGTCGCCCTCAAGCTGGGGGGTCAAAGCAGCAGGATGTAAAGGATTTTAGCGGCTATTAATCACGGTCCCGGCAGAGCCTCACATATGTGCGGCCATCTTGCCCGGCTCATTTTGGACACGTTACCTGTTCCTACAAACACAATTTTCATCTCAAGCACAGCTCATGGCACTATGAGGCTTGCTCTAGAGCAGAGGTCTTCAAACTTTTTGATGCCGAGACCCCCTTGTAAAACCTTTTTAGGCGTAAGGACCCCCTTCCGACAAAAGTTTCTAGAAACTTGTACTCATCATCATCATCAACTTTTGACAACCATAAATGTGCCTGTTAGACCTCATCACATCCCTCCATCATTCATCCACCCACACTTTCACACATCCATCCATCCATCCACCCACCCTTTCATCCTTCCATCCATACATCTATCCTTCATCCATCCACCCACCCTTTCATCCATACATTCTTTACCCATCCACCCTTCCTTCCATCCACCCATCATTCACCCACCCACCTTTTCACACATCCATCCATCATTCATCCATGCAACCTTTCATCCATTCATACATCCATCCACCCTTTCATCTTCCCATCCATACATCCATCCTTCATCCATCTACCCTTTCATACATCCATCCTTCATCCATCCATCCACCCTTTCATCCGTCCATCCACCCACCCTTTCATCCATCCATCTACCCATCATTCATCCCCCCACCTTTTCACACATCCATCCATCCATCATCCGTCCACCCTTTCATTCTTCCATCCATACATCCATCCTTCACCAATCTATCCTTCATCCATCCACCCTTTCATCCTTCCATCCATCCATCCATCCATCCTTCATCCATCCACCCTTTCATCCTCCCATCCATACATCCATCCTTCATCCATTCCTTTCATTCTTCCATCCATCCAATCATCATTCATCCACCCACCTTTTCACACATCCATACATCCTTCAGTGTTTCATCCATCCACTCATCATTCATCCACCCACCTTTTCACACATCCATCCATCCTTCAGCCTTACATCCATCCATCCACCCATCATTCATCCACCCACCTTTTCTGTGCCTCTCATGGGGGGGGGGATCAGTATCTCTCTGCGTTGTCTTGCCTCTTCTTTCCCGCTCATGGGAGGGCATCTCTGCCTCCCTGCTGGGGGCGGGGACGTGTCACGGGACCCACAGCTCCAGGTGCGCAACATCCATTGAACTCAAAGGGCTACACTACAGCCACTCCCCCAGGCCCCCCAGCTCCCCCAGCTCGTGTATGTGAGCCCAGATGTAACAGCTTCAGGGACACACAGTCACACCCAAGTACTTGACAGGTCTTTAAAAGACCTTTTACTTGTTAATGAGGCGTTGATGTTTCACACCTCGGTGTGAATTAGGCCTCCGCCGTGAGCACCCTCGATCAGCCCAATGCCAGGAACTGCACTCTGCAGAATCTGCGACCCCCTTCCCAGGACTCCACGACCCCCCTGGGGGTCGCGCCCCACAGATTGAAGACCGCTGCTCTGGAGACTTACACTTAACGGCATGTGGGCTTTAATTACGTCCCTCGCCTGTGATTCCTTCATATGTGTGTCATTCATAAAAGCTTGCTTTTGCTCGGTTCCTGGTCTTAATTTGTCACACCTATAATGTGTATCCTTCCTCTAAAGACTTTTTATCTTTGTGTGTGCGCACTATTTTATTTTTGTGCAGGCTGCAGCATTTTTGTAAAGAATGTTTCTTTTTGGTCTCTTTAGTTAAATAATGATGTATTGTACGCTAATGCCACGGTTTTGACAAGCATATAGTATTGTGTTCACCTTTTGTAGATAAAATCATTTTTTTCCATTTTATTTAAAACAACTTTCACGCGCTAATTCAAAGTCTATTAGCCAATGACAAACATTATTTGTTAACATGCACTTTTTGTAGATAAAATCCTTTTTTTGTTTCATTTAAAACAACTTTCACACACTAATTCAAAGCCTATTAGCCAATGAAAAACATTATTTGTTAACCCTTCACATTTTGTAAACATGGCCAGTGTTTGCATCATGTTTATTTTCGTTGCAGACTCCATTTTTGTTCTCGTAATGTTCCTTTAGCTTTGGGTTTGTTTAACGTGTATGCAAAACCCGTATTCCAGCTGCAACCTTTTACTTAGTTTAAGGAGGAGTGGGGTGAATATATATATTTTGCTTTCTGTTTGTGCACTTTTATTTAGGAGCAAGCTTGACGAATTTTGCACAGGACTCAGAATTAGCTCCATTCTATATCCCATAAGTATAATAATGTCACAAAAACACTGGTATTTGCGTCTATTGGGGTAGGTCCCCTACATGGATCGGGACATTCTAAGTCCTCTAAACAGTGTTGCTAGCTACTTATCTGGCCCCATTGGTAATTCTTCATTCTTAGTCCTCTAGACAGTGCTGCTAACTGCTTCTCTGGTCTCAGTGATAATACCTCCTTCTAAGACCTCTAGGCAGTGCTGCTAGCTGCTACTTTGTTCATGTCAGTAATTCCTCATTCTAAGTCCTCTAGGCAGTGCTGCTAACTGCTTCTCTGGCTCGTGGTAATTCCTCATTCTAAGCCCGGTAGCCAGTGCTGCTAGCTGCTTCTCTGGTCCTGTCATTAATTCCTCATTCTAAGTCGTCTAGACAGTGCAGCTGCTGTGTCTCTAGTCACAGTGGCAATTCCTCATTCTTAGTCCTCTAGGCAGGAACTGCTAGCTGCTTCGCTGGTCTCATTGGTAATTCCTCATTCTAAGTCCTCTAGACAGTGCTGGTAGCTGCTACTCTGGTCCCATCGGTAATTCCTCAGTCTAAGTCTTTCAAACAGTGCTTCCAGCTGCTACTCTTGTCCTGTTTGTAATTCCTCATTCTTAGTCCTCTAATCAGTGCTGCTAGCTGCTTCTATGGTCTCTTTTCCCAGTTGCAATTCCTCATTCATAGTCCTCTAGACAGTGCTGCTAGCTGGTTTTCTGGTCATGGTGGTAATTCCTAATTCTTAGTCCTTTAGAAAGTGCTACTGCTGCTTCTCCATCTTGTCTGCAATTCGTAATTCACATATTTTAAGTACTCTAGGCAGTGCTGCAGCTGTGTCTCTGTTCCCAGTTGTAATTCCTCAATCTTAGTCCTCTAGACAGTGCTGCTAGCTGCTTCTCTGGACCCCTCAGTAACTGCCCCATTCTAAATCCTCTAGGAAGTGCTGCAGTTGTGTCTCTGGTCACAGTGGTAATACCGCATCCTCAGTCCTCTAGGCAGCGCTGCTATCTGCGTCTCTGTTCCCGGCAGTAATTCTAAATCGTCTAGACAATGCTGCTGGCTGCTTCCCTGGTCCCAGTGGTAATTCCCACATTTAAGTCCTCTAGACAATGCTGCTAGCTGCTTCTTGGTCCTGTCAGTAATTCCTCATTCTAAGTCCTCTAGACAGTGCTGCTCGCTGCTTCTCTGGTCCAGTCGGTAATTACTCATTCTAAGCCCTCTAGACAATGCTGCTACCTGCTTCTCTGGTCATCAGTAATTCCTCATTCTAAGCCCTCTAGACAATGCTGCTACCTGCTTCTCTGGTCATCAGTAATTCCTCATTCTAAGTCCTCTAGACAGTGCTCCTTCTGTGGTCCCAGGGATAATTCTATTCTTCATTCTAAGTCCTCTAGACAGAGCTGCAGCTGTTTCTCTGTTCCAAGTGGTAATTCCTTATTCTTGGTCCTCTAGGAAGTGCTGCTAGCTGCTTCTCTGGTCCAGTCGGTAATTCCTCATTCTATGTCCCCTGGACAGTGCTGCTAGCTGCTTCTCTGGTCCTGTCAGTAACTGCTCATTCTAAATCCACTAGGAAGCGCTGCAGCTGTGTATCTGGCCTCAGTAGCAATTCCTCATTCTAACTCCTCTAGATATTGCTACAGCTACTTTTCAGGCCCCTTCGGTAATTCCCACATTTAAGACCTCTAGACAGTGCTGCAGCTTCTTTTCTGGTCTCTGTTACAAGTTGCAATTCCTCAATCATAGTCTTCTAGACAAGCTGCTAGCTGGTTTTCTGGTTATAGTGGTAATTCTTCATTCTTAGTCCGCTAGAAAGTGCTGCAGCTGCTTCTCTGGTCTGGTCGGTAATTCCCATATTTTAAGTCCTCTAGGCAGTGCTCTAGCTGTGTCTCTGTTCCCTGTGGTAATTCCTTATTCTTAGTCCTCTAGGCAGGGCTGCTATCTGTGCCTCTGGTCTCGTTGGTAATTCCTCATTCTAAGTTGTCTAGACAGTGCTGCTAGCTGCTTCTCTGCTCTCATTAGCAATTCCTCATTCTAAGTCCTCTAGACAGTGCTACAGGTAATTTTCCGGCCCCTTCGGTAATTTGCACATTTAAGACCTCTAGACATTGCTGCAGCTGCTTCTCTGGTCCCAGTGGTAATTCCCACATGTAAGTCCTCCAGACAGTGCTGCTAGCTGCTTCTTGGTCCTGTTAGTAATTCGTCATTCTAAGTCCTCTCGACAGTGCTGCTAGCTGGTTTTCTGGTCATAGTGGTAATTCCTAATCCTCTAGGAAGTTCTGCAGCTGTGTCTCTGGTCACAGCGGTAATACCGCATCCTCAGTCCTCTAGGCAGTGCTGCTATCTGCGTCTCTGTTTCCGGCAGTAATTCAAAATCGTCTAGACAATGCTGCTGGCTGCTTCCCTGGTCCCAGTGGTAATTCCCACATTTAAGTCCTCTAGACAGTGCTGCTAGCTGCTTCTTGGTCCTGTCAGTAATTCCTCATTCTAAGTCCTAGAGACAGTGCTGCTCGCTGCTTCTCTGTTACGGTCGGTAATTACTCATTCTAAGCCCTCTAGACAATGCTGCTACCTGCTTCTCTGGTCATCAGTAATTCCTCAATCTTAGTCCTCTAGACAGTGCTGCTAGCTGCTTCTCTGGACCCCTCGGTAACTGCCCCATTCTAAATCCTCTAGGAAGTGCTGCAGTTGTGTCTCTGGTCACAGTGGTAATACCGCATCCTCAGTATTCTAGGCAGCGCTGCTATCTGCGTCTCTGTTCCCGGCAGTAATTCTAAATCGTCTAGACAATGCTGCTGGCTGCTTTCCTGGTCCCAGTGGTAATTCCCACATTTAAGTCCTCTAGACAATGCTGCTAGCTGCCTCTTGGTCCTGTCAGTAATTCCTCATTCTAAGTCCTCTAGACAGTGCTGCTAGCTGCTCCTCTGGTCCAGTCGGCAATTCCTCATTCTAAGCCCTCTAGACAGTGCTGGTACCTGCTTATCTGGCCATCAGTAATTCCTCATTCTAAGTCCTCTAGACAGTGCTCCTTCTATAGACCCAGGGTTAATTCCTCATTCTAAATCCTCTAGACAGTGCTCCTTCTATAGACCCAGGGTTAATTCCTTATTCTAAGTCCTCTAGGCAGCGCTGCTGCAGTATCTCTGTTCCCATTGGTAATTGCTCATTCTTAGTCCTCTAGACTCCAGTAGTAAAAACCATATAATTTACAAAGCCAGTAGCTCACAAATGTGAGACCGATTGCATTGCAAGTGTTTGCTTTATTATTATCCTCCTACCTACCCACATCCTCCTTTATCACGCCCATTCCCTAAGCTACTTTCCATCTGTCCCTCCTGCTGGAAGATGAAGTACTGGGTACAGACTGGAGCACTGGTAAAAGTGTGCTTCTGTCCGTACCCTGTACTTCATGCAATAGGTCTCGTACTTGCTAGAGTTTGAGCTATTGGCATTATAAATGACAATGCCTTTTATTAATGTGTTTTGAAAAGCTGCAAGCGGAGCGTAAGCACACACTTTGAACTTCTAGTCATTGCTTATGAGAAGCAAGGCTGGCAGTAACCGCGCCTCTTTTACTGCCAGCCTTGCTTCTCATAAGCAATGACTATAAGTACAAAGTGCATGTTTACGCACCGCTTGCAGGTTTTCAAAACATAAATAAAAGGCATTGTCATTTACAATGACAATAACTCAAACTCTTGTAAATGGGCGACCTATTGCATTGCAAATGCATGTTATGAACTAGTGCTCAGCGATGGATATCCTCCCACATCACTCTCCCCTTCGTGGCATATTGAAGGTCAACAGCATTTCAGAAGTCTGTAAATGGATACCGCCTCAACCCGAGGTGGTCAGGGTTTTTCTTTTTCAAACAGAACAAAACGCTACAAATAAAGTTAAACTCGGATTTTGTATTCAGAAACATGCAAACAACTACTGGAACCGCTGCATTCTCTTCTGTTGGCCACACGAGAGTGTAGAGATCAGCTTTATTTATTTATTTATTTATGAAGCTTGTAGAGCGCACAGCTACCTCCGAAGGAAGTGTCCCGGCGCTAAGATTACTGAATTGTCCCCAGGGAAAGAAAACAAAGACAGATCTCATACAGGGTTCTGACCCAACCAGGTCCTACTGCTTAGTGAACAACCAAGTCTTGAGTTTGCGGCGAAAAACAGGCTCAGATTCGCAGAACCTGAGGTCAAGAGGGAGGCTGTTCCAGAGCTTGGCGGCAGTGATGGTAAAAGATCTTCCGCCAGTCCGAGAGAGCTTAAATCTGGGCACTGTCAACAGGCGAAGGTTGTTAGATCTAAGATGTCTGGCTGAAACCGAGATTTTAAGACGCTTTTTCAGATATGACGGGCCAGTACCATGGATAGCCCGGAATGTCAAAGTCAAAATCTTGAAATCAATGCGTCGTGAAATAGGAAGCCAATGAAGTTCTTCTCGAAAGGCTCTGACTGAGGTGCGGGCAGGAATATTGCCAATGAGCCGGGCGGCTGCATTTTGCACAATTTGCAGGCGGTCAATAAGAAAAAGTGGGGCACCTGAGTAAAGACTGTTGGCGTAGTCCAAGTGGGAGGTAATGAGAGCATGGACCACAGTTTTACGTGCTGATTGAGGGAGAAAAGGGAGGATTTTCTTTATCATACGTAGTTTGGAAAAGCAAGCTCCGACCACTTTATTAACTTGAGCCTTACCAGACAGGGCATTATCAAAAGTGTAGCCCAAGTTACGAGCTGCCTGTACTGGCTTAGGGGGAGGGTTCAAGATAGTAGGCCACCATAGGATAGATGGGGGGGGGGATTTCTTGCTGAAGAAAAGGACCTCCGTTTTATCGGTGTTCAGGGCAAGATGATTGGTAGACATCCAGGAGCAGATGTTACCAAGGCAATTCCTAAAGTTAGAGAAAAGGGAGTCAGAATGGTCTCGAAAGGAAAAGATAAGCTGAGTATCATCAGCATACGAGACCACCCTGACACCCCAAGACTCAATTACCTTGGCTAGGGGGGCCACATAAGCGTTGAACAATAGAGGGCTTAAGGCGGAGCCCTGGGGTACTCCGCACAGAAGGGGTTTGTCCTCGGATTCAAAAGGGTGCATGGTAACCCTTTGGAAGCGACTGGTCAGGAAAGAAGTGATCCACTTGATCCAGAGTATCCTCCCTGTACCGCCAGCCACCGCCTGTAAAGCTCAGGGGAACACTGCTATTTCACCGGAAATGTATAATCCCCCCCCAAAAATGTTACTTTGAAAATAAACAATTCCGCTGGAATGTTAATCCATTAATTATTTTTGGGCATTTTTGAGAACAGTTTTTTTTTGTTACTCTTTAATCTGAAATGCTGAAATTTGAAGAAAGGGGTGAGGGATTAGATAATGGGATATGACTGTGGGTGGTGGTAGTTGTAGTGGGGGCTGCTGGGTGTGGGGGGATTTAACTGAATGTATAATTGATTAGGAACAAATTTAGGACACCACATAGCAAGCAATCCTCAACAAAGACAACCGGTCATGCATTTTTTTTTATAGCACATGCATGCGCACACACACACATCTAGGCAAACATATCCACTTAAACTACCGGATGTACATGCTCCTTTTAACAATGACCATCAGACATGAAGTCACCAGGCACAAAAAGACATACAAGTATCCATGCATTTATGCATCCGTGTGCACAGACCTAAAGGAACAGGAGCATGCAGATAAAAAAAACGAACATGCATCTGCATCACCTCATAAGATGTTATCCATGAATACAAATCACCTGCCCAACACGTGCACACACATACACACACACACACACACACACACATACATTCAGACCGCATACACACATGTACAAAATCAGACCGGGTTATGGTAATAGATGCTTAATTGAAACTGTTGAAATTCAGAGTTGACATCAGGTAAAATGTCTCTGGGAAGAGAAAATCACATCCGAATTGAAGAAAGGGTGCACAGCCAACAATCAACCGACCACTGGCCTCTAACTGTAAAAATCACTTATGCTGAGAGCTGAAAGAGTCCAGTCTCCCTGTTCATCCAATGCTCTAAGAGTTAAAAAAAAGTTCTGGTACTGTGAAAGGTTTACATAAATAGCACTGGGCGGTGCTATCTTGTCATAGAGGCTGTGCTGCTCGTCTTCCATTGGCTCGCTCACTCACCAGGGACTCTCTCCTCCACCCACAGAAATGACTGAATAACGGGTAACAAATCTGTGCAGGCCCGAAAGCTACTCTGTGATGTGCGGTCTATACAAACATCTCCTGGATATCACTGAATGGTGGGTGGTAGGTGTCAGCAGTCACTGTGGTTTGCATAATGAAGTGGTGCACATATGTGCGAGTGCACTGGCACAAAAGTGAGCATTTTCACAAAAAGCGCACTGCAAGAATGCAGACGGCAGAAGGTCGAAGAGCAGAGGCGAAGCTTCAGAGGAACAACAGAACTGTGCAGGACTTTTGTTTATTACACAAATGAATGACATAACTCCAAAAAGGGCTGCAATAAACAAGCACGGGAGCAGTTGTAATACAATAGCAATGAGAATGCTGGAATCTATAAAGTGACTAACAACCACAGGGGCTGTCCAAAACCCCAAACCGGGGACAGTCGATCAATACATCTAACAAAAGGTTCAGGGGGAGAGATCAATAAAAACTATACACAGTCCCACATATTCAATCAAAGAATGAAAATAAAATAAAAAAAAGAAAGAAACCGTGGTTAAAGAAGCCTTTTTAAACAGTATTACTGATATCAAAATTCTTATTTATTACATATAATACAAAAATAGTTCTAAAACAGATGGGAAACGGCCACTACAACGAGGCCGTTTCCACGAAAACCTTAACCACGCATGCATTACACCGCATGCGTGGTTACAACGAAAGCCTTTACCACGCATGCCTTTACTACGAGTTACGTAGTAAAGGCATGTGTGGTAAAGAGTACAATTAAAAAAGGGGGGTTTAGGGGGGGAATCCCCCCCACAAAAAAACCTAAAACTAACCTCAAGTCGAAATGGGCTGGCAATCGGCGTCGTATAAAAGGAAACGGAAAAAGAAACCGCTTCCTCTTTACGACGTATGACGTCACCACGGAAAAATACGTGGAGAAGGATTAGCGTGGAACTACCATTCCGTTGTAACGCATGCGTGGTAAAGGCATGCGTTACAACGGAGATCGTTGTAAGAACATACAACCAAAACAGATATGCTCAAGACAAGAGTGCTGGTGTACATAAAAGAAAAGATATATCACAAAACCAGACAAGTGGCAAAAAAAAACATTACATATGGGAATAAAGGAACAGCAGAAACATGAATATCGTGTCCTTAATTCAATGCGGGCCACAGAAAAGGGTCGACGGCGTTTCGAACGCTATATTTATTGTATGGTCATATTCAGTTCTCGAAATTTACTTGAGCAATATATCTTTGAATTAAAATTAGGTCTGACCAATCTTTACTTTATAGTCGTCCATAGATACTTTTGAAAAACAAAGATAGCGGGTAAAGACGCTACATCTAAATAACTTCTTGGTGTCAATGCAGTGGCTCCAATGCTTTAACCAACTGCTCGCCTCATTACTTGGCAGCTAGGAAAGTTCTTGGCAAAGAAATCGTTCTGCGACACTGATTGATTTCTTTGCCAAGAACATTCCTAGCTGCCAAGTACTGAGGCGAGCAATTGTTTAAAGCATTGGAGCCACTGCATTGACACCAAGAAGTTATTTAGATGTAGCGTCTATACCCGCTATCTTTGTTTTTCAAAAGTATCTATGGACGACCATAAAGTAAAGATTGGTCAGACCAAATTTTAATTCAAAGATATATTGCTCAAGCCAATTTCGAGTCCTGAAGATGACCGCACAATAAATATAGCGGTCGAAACGCCGTTGACGCTTTTCTGTTGTCCGAATTGAATTAAGGACACAATATTCATGTTTATGCTGTTCCTTTATTCCCATATGTAATGGTTTTGTTTGCCACTTGTCTGGTTTTGTGATATATGTTTTCTTTTATGTACACCAGCACTCTTGTCTTGAGCATATCTATTTTAGAACGTTTTTTGTATTATAAGTAATAAATATGGAATTTTGATATCAGTAATACTGTTTAAAAGGGCTTCTTTAACCATGGTTTCTTTCTTTTTTTCATTTTCTTTTCATTCTCTGATTGAATATGTGGGACTGTGTATAGTTTTTATTGATCTCTCCCCCTGAACCTTTTGTTAGAGGAATCTATATAGTAGCTGGTATAAACAAGAAGGCACAAAAGGTGATTTTGCAGATTTTTTGAAGAGGGAACATTTTATAATGCGCGTTACAGTTGGTGTTCTCCCGCCAAGACACTGAGGCTGTATGTTCGCCGATCACATGCAAACCTTCTGTTCCTACAGTGCAGTGAGTTTTGCGCTAATACTTAAAGCAGAACACCAACCCTAACTCAAGCTGGCCACTTGTTATTTATAGTGCCATCTAGAGGAAGGCGGTTATTAGTGCGTCACGTCTTCGCATTAGGCAATGAAAACAGAAAACAGGCCATTATGAAAGCGTTTCTGAAGAGAAAGCGTATCCCCTGCCTTCAAGAAAGTGAGCGGCGGAGATGGCAAATTTAGCAACAAATCGAATGTGTCGACTGAAACTATGTATTTCAAAGGCAGTCTTTATATTGTGTTGTGTTGCCGGCCACCAGCTTGCTATTACGCGCATGAGCGCGCGGGCTTGTGCGCTTTCTAGAAAGCTGGTCGCCGAGAAAGTAACACTTTTAAAAGCAGCTACTGCATGTCTCGGCCAGATTAGCGCATGCACTGGATCAGGCCGAGAACTAAAAACCATATCATTTACAAAGCCAGTAGCTCTAACATCACAAATGTGAGACCGATTGCATTACAAATGCTTGCTTTATTATTATCCACCTACCTGCCCACATCATCCTTTATCCACGCCCATTCCCTAAGCTACTTTCCATCTGTCCCTCCTGCTGGGAGATGAAGTACAGGGTACAGTCAGGAGAACTGGTAAAAGTGTGCTTCTATCCGTACCCTGTACTTCATCTCCCTTTTCCCATCTCTTTTTAAGGTGACTGCAGCAATGAGAATAAAGAGCTACTACAACCCTGAAGTATTTTCTGACCTCTCTTTTTCTAGTTTCTTTTGAACACATTTCCATTACCTTTCATTTTTGAAAGTTTAGATAACCTTTGTTTGTGTCTTTATTCTTTTATATCATTCGGATCCAAAGTTCGACCTAAGGCTTGTGATGTTTTTCCAGTTTTCTGGTAACACAAATCGCCTTTCTAAATTGCTTTCACCAATTTTATAACCACTGGTTTCCAACATCAGAAGGTCGAACCCTCGCTGAGATGTGATGTGATAAAAGGGCACATGCATCGCCTGGCTGGGATAGGACAGGAGGGCACATAGTACTTGAACTATTATCAGACTGAAGGACTAAGTCTGAAGTACCATGACAGGACAGGACAGTACACACACCTCCCGTATAGAAGGATTCACCCTGCCATGAGTCCTATCGAAATGTGCTGTTGTAGGATAAGGCACAAACTTCCAAAAATGAGACTTATTTGATGAATAAAGTAGTTCATACTCGGTTACACATATTACTAGCATAGATAATAAAAAACACAATACCCTACAGTACAAAGTCTATAATCAATGGGAGTACATTGCACGTACGGGGACCGAAGGACACATTGTCTGGCTTGAGAAAGACGGAAACACATTGCCTGATCTGGTAAAAGTAGACACTTATTGAATGGGACAGGCGGATGCATTTTGCCTGCCTTGGCTTTAAAGCTCACAAAAGGGGGCACATTTGCAAAGAAGTGATGCAATGCAGCGTTGTGTCAAAGAGAGGGAGAAGAACAGCACCATATCTACTAAGACTTGGAACAGTTTCTCTCTCCCCATCACTGGCGGTGTTTTGTCTGCTTTATGCCACTCATACACCCTCACACCACAGTGCTAGGACGTGTATGTGATGTTTAGCAAAGGTTTTGTACTTGCATGGTATCCTTCAAGTCCAAAATATTATGCGTGGACACAGTTAAATAGTTTTCCAAGTTTAAATGAGTGCAGTACGGTACAGCATACATGCTAAGTTGAAAAGGTTTGGTGAAAAGAAAACTTCTCTAGCATTATACCTGCCATGAGGAGGCAAATACCTGTCTATGTTTTTAGTAAATGAGGCTTTGCGATAAAAACAGTTGATGGTGGCATGATGACGCCCATGTAGCAACCATAAAACTCCTGCGAGATGCTAAGTAGATCACAGCTCTAATTTGCATGACTTTATGGTTACTTTCCAGTGCAAAAAGTGTTTGCTCTGGAAAATAAATCCCACTTTTTCCACTGGGTCACTTTTGTGATACAAAAATGGCACTAGGTATTAGTAAGTCTGGCCAAGATTTGATACTAAGTATGGATATTGAGGACACACACACTGCGTGGCCTGGATGTGACATTGTAGGCCATGCTCAATTTGCTCTGTGCTGTCTGGCTTGAGGATGCCCTGCTGGATTGCACTAACAGAGAATATGTTCCCCCTTGACCTCTAAAACTTTAACGGTATGTATCCAATACTTTAATTCTATTATTTTCATACATAAGGGCAAACAACAAGAAAGGTTTTTTTTATAACTTTATCATTTTATTATTTTTTTCTTTTTAGTTATATTTCTTAGTACAAAGATTATTTTTCCATTTATCGTTTTATCACATCAGTTAATATATTTTATCAAAAAGCACATAGTATAAAACACATCATTTTCTAATATCATCAGTAAAAAAACTATTTACTGCAGGGAAAACAATATACAAAACAATCAACACTCAAAAGTACATACATCCCTTACTTATCATACATACTGCATTCATTCTTGATTCTGCATCTGAGGGATCGCAGGTGGAAATGCAAATTAATACGCAAGGTCGACGCGTTTCGGCTTCCTGAGCAGTACGAGTGAGAACGTTTGGACCGGACAAAAGAGGAATTTAAAGCAGCTAAACTAATGTTTCTCTGAACCATGCAAGGAGGAGCTCTGCCTCATATCGCCTGTACGTTCTGCAGCTAGAGATCGGTTTTCAGGAGAGACGCGTCAGACCTATAGATAAGACATACATCGGTCTCAAAAATAACAACTCAGCGGTTATTCGCGTTCATAATCACGAAGAGAGTGACTTTATGCTCCAAGTCCCAGTTATTGTGACATTAAGTCCAACACCGGATCCATAAAAAACAAGCCTTTGCACCAACAATTAGAAGGAAGAAAAAAGATAATATCTGATAAAATAGGAAGCACTACTAAAATAAATCCTGAAGTCAATACTTGCAGCTTGACAGGAATCCTTTCCCAGAACAACAGATATTCAACTATGCAGGGGCCATAAAAATATTGTTTGTGTTTGAGTATTCTGCAAGACAGGTCCTGAGGAAGGCGGTCCACACTGCCGAAACGCGTCGACCTTGCGTATTAATTTGCATTTCCACCTGCGATCCCTCAGACGCAGAATCAAGAATGAATGCAGTATGTATGATAAGTAAGGGATGTATGTACTTGTGAGAGTGTTGATTGTTTTGTATATTGTTTTCCCTGCAGTAAATAGTTTTTTTACTGATGATATTAGAAAATGATGTGTTTTATACTATGTGCTTTTTGATAAAATATATTAACTGATGTGATAAAACGATAAATGGAAAAATAATCTTTGTACTAAGAAATATAACTAAAAAGAAAAAAATAATAAAATGATAAAGTTATAAAAAAAACCTTTCTTGTTGTTTGCCCTTATGTATGAAAATAATAGAATTAAAGTATTGGATACATACCGTTAAAGTTTTAGAGGTCAAGGGGGAACATATTCTCTGTTAGTGCTTTGCTTTTCCCCTCTTTCCCTGACCTTGAAGTAAGAAATAGAGGGGGTCCCATTCTTATGTTAATGCCCTGCTGGATTGATCAGAGCGGGCTGCATGCATGTCTCAGGCGTGCATTACCCTAAGGAAATACATAGAACTATTTAATATTTATGAGAAAGTTCATATGATAGCTTAACATCAAACACTTTAAAATAATGTTGAGTTTTATATTTAATGTTGCCAATATTCAGAGTACCCCCAACTTGATGGATAGAGCAGGCACCGCAATGTCTTCAAGTTGGATTATCCACTAAGAATTAAGGGACCGGTGTACTCTTTGTTACTAGAATGTTTGCGACCAATAAAGAGTTTTAAGAACTGATCTATGTACTAATAAGTTGGTTCTTAACATTTCCAAAATGCAGTGACCTCACCTTTGAATTGCATTGGAATCCAGTCCAAACAAGGCTTCAAGCCTATAGTATTGCTGAAGTTAGTAGAGAAGCTGGAGTCCATCAAAAGTTGGGGCCTTCACTTTAGTAATCTCATAACAAGATTGGAACTGATGTCAGCTTCATATTAGAAACAGGCATTGGAGTTGGATCCGGAGCAGATGCCACTGGAGTTTAAGCTAGAACTTTTGGAACCAAGAATGCCTCAGGTGCCTGATCCGGGGTGGGGCTGGGCAAGGGTCCAACAGGGTCAGTCGACGAGGAGGCCAGCTCTACCAGTGAAAGTTCAACTGCAGTTGTTCCATGGCCTCCCTAAAGGCCTCTATCTGCTTCGGGTTGACTGTGACTCCCGGAACTTGTGATGTATTGGGACCATCTGCAGAACAGGCCCGTAATTGGATGATGGGAGCAGAGTCAGCTCCTTTGAGAACTACATAGGCAACTTCTTCCCAGAGCGGGAATGATGGATGAGGACGAGTTCCCCTTGGACTAGACACTGTAGGCAGATATTGTGCGATTTGTGACCGACATTTGCTTCCTGCGGTAACAGCATAGTTTGAACCCTGTGACCCTCGGGGAAGATGCTATGTTATGTTATAAAGTTTTGTAAAGCGTGCAGCTACTTAGCAGAGTGCCCAAGCGCTAGGCAGTGGGAGGCAAACCAGGCAACAGGCTTAGCTGTTAAAGAGCCACGTTTTTAGTTTCCTCTGGAAGATATTCAGGCGGTGTACTAGGCGAAGGTCTAGTGGGAGTTCATTTCAATAGAGTGGTCCCAGGAGGAAAAGGATCTCCCATCTATTCTAATGTGATTGATGAGGGGCATTCTTGCAAGGTACTCTAAGGCAGAGCGAAGGGTGAATACTGGAATGTATGCGCTGGTCCTCTGACTGAGATATGACGTGCCTGTCTCGTCTAAGGCCTTGTGCGTTAAGACCATTGCCTTAAAGACTGCCCTCTTTTTTACCGGGAGCCAGTGAAGGGCCCTCATGTGGGATCTAGGTGGGAGTCTGAGTAGCAGTCTCGCCACCGGGTTCTGCACCACCCGCAGTCTCTTAAGAAGATAGACTGAGAGACCAAGAAACAGAGCTTTCCCAAAGTCGAGCCTTGACGTATTCAGGGCCTGCACAACCACTCTGCCAGCAGACTCAGATAGAAGAGATAGAAATGTTTTCAACATGTGAAGCATGTTGAAGCAGGACCCAACTAGGGCTTGAATCTGAGGTTGGAAGGAGAGGGAGCTGTCAATTTTGATCCTTACCTTCTTCACGCAGTTTTTAGGGGAACGAGGGTGCGGGCATATTGCGATGCCAGCAGGTTTCCACAAAATCGACAGGGACATCTCCGAAGGTCACGATCTCCTTTTTATCCAGGTAGCACCTTAGATGGTGCAAATCCAGCCAGTGAAACGACTTGGTGACACTTAGTGAGATCAACTTCCCATCTAAGTCCTTACCCTTCTCAAAAAAAAAAAAAAAGCTGTGTGTCATCTGCATAAGAGATGACTTTTGCTCCTAAGGACTCCACAAGAGTTGCTAAGGGCATCAGATATACATTGAACAGGGTGGGACTGAGAGCGGAGCCCTGCGGAACGCCCACAATCAGTGGTTTGGCATCTGAGGTGTGGTTTGGCAGCCATACTTCCTGAGTCCGTCTGTCCAGGAATGATGATAGCTAGTTTAAGGCCGAATGTCTGATCCAGATCACATAAAGGCGCTCAAGCAGCTTAAGGTGGGGCATGGTGTCAAAAGCTGCAGTAAGGTCCAGCAGTATAAGCATGGCTTTGCCCCCAGTGTCTAGAGAGCTCCGAATATGCTCCACCACTTCAAGAAGTGCGGTCTCCATTATAAAGTGGGGGTAGAAACCGGATTGGCTTGGGTATAGTATTTCTTTGTCTTCCAGGTAACTGGAAAGTTGGTAACTAACTCCCTTCTCCAGGATCTTAAAGAGAGCAGGAAGGAGGGAAATGGGCCTGAGTTTACTGCTTGCTTGGGGTCAGCTGCTGTTTTTTTAGCAGCAGGAGCATTTTAGCCTTTTTCCATGCTAGTGGGACCACACCTGTTGCCAGTGAGTTGTTAAATATGTAGTTCACCGTGGCGTTGATGGAAGGCACCCATCTTTAACACTTTGATTGAGCAGGGGTCAAGGGGTGAGCCAGATTGTAAGCTCTTTAGTGCAGAGAGAGACTTAGAGAGAGAGAGAGATGGGGAGAATCGGTCTTTACGGGTGGATATGTGAGAGGAAGTTCAGGGTTCCTATGCACTGCGTTGTTTTTGTAGGGAGTTTGTGCACTATTTTGTAAGCTCTATTGTATGGTCTTAATTTTTTCATGGAAGAAAGTATCTAGTTTGTCACACCAGTCTGCCATAGGGGTGCAAACTCTAGATGTGACAACGGGGCGAAGGAAGGAATCTACAATTTCAAGGATTTCCTTTGCTTTATTGTCAGTTTACTGAATCCTAGTATCATAGAAGCTCTTTTTAGCTAGGTGAAGCTTCCCCTGATACTTCTTCAGTCTCCTTGCTCTCTAGAGCTGTTTGCAATGTTTCTAGCATGCGCTGAGCTCGGCATTGAACCAAAGAGCCAAAAGGTATAATCTGGCCTGAGATTTCTTTTTAATGGGGTCTAGTGAGTTAACAGTCTCACAAACCCAGCTGTCTAAGTGGGCGGTATCCTCTTCCACACTGCAGGTCATGACTGGAATGTTCCAGCAGACTCCCCAACGAGCACAGACATCTACTGGCTGGGCCAGGCGGGCAGAAAAGAAGAACCCCTGCCAAGACTGGTTGGGGGTGAGTGACAGGCAGAAACCCATTGCGTCCAAATCCTGGAGCCCTTTGAGATTGAATGATGAGGATTCATACTTTTTTTTTTATACACTATTGCCGTCCCGCCTCCTCTACCTATGACACTGTCTTTCCTAAAACCTCTATAATTTGTGGGGGGGAACAGCCAATGCTAGTGTTGGGTTGGCTGAGGCCGAAAGCCAGGTTTCTGTGAGAATGAGTACATCCAAGTCTTCATCAGTTAGCAAATAAATCAAATACTGGCTGCTCATGTTTTCTGTAGGGATCTGGTGTACGGTAAGGCAGCCCTAAACTGTTTCTGCGCTTTTCCAAAATGATCTGGGCTACGAGAGGTCCTGCAGGAGGATGGCACACTAAGAGTCCAGGCACGGCTAGGACAGATGAAATCTTCACATAAAGCGCCAGGAGACCCGAGGGCACAACATTTCCTAGAAGAAATTTTCGCTAGTGCCCCATATGCATAACTATTTTGTGGCTTGTGAAACACTGACCAAAGTTGGAAGGGTAGCCCTGGATGCATGTCAAAAAGATGCAGCCAGGAAGGAACTGATGTAAGGGTGGCGCCTATATATGAGACGTTGTCATCATTTCTGGAGATTGTGTGAGGATGCCACGGAGTCTGATGGCGGCACCTATCGGCATGTGGGGGAAATTGCTCTGAAAAGATTCAGATCCAGTCTGGCTCCTGGTAGAATTCAAAAGGGGAGGAATCTCCGGTTAGAAAAGCATCCGTCTAAAATAATTCTGAATGTCAGCACCTGAACTCAGATTGCCCTGTCAGTGTCTAGCTATACAAATTTAGCTGAAGTCCCTCACTGCACATCCACAATTACTTACAGTCATTATGGAATACACCCAGAGGACATTCCTGAGATTATGTCCAGCTTATTGGGCCTTTTCAATATGGCCTACCTTTTAATGGCGCCGTTTGAATAGTACGTTATTCAATGTTCAGTTCTACCCAATGTCCGCAAGTTGTATCTAAGAAATGAACACATACTTCAGGTAAATCTTTACCACAACCTCCATGTTCTGCTGGTTGGTTATTTCAACCTCTGACCCCAACATTACGTCTGTTCTACTGTGACTTTGTGTTAGTTTTTTTCACAATTATGTCATCCACAATTAGACCTCAGAAATGATCAAGGATGAGAGTAGACGCAGAGCAGCATGAGGTCTCACAGCATCATTTCCTGAGCTCTGAACCTTCAGTGCATAACATGGAGTTGGGGACTCAGGTGGTCCACAGGTAACTGTTACAGAAACTAAAATGGAGGTGAGGATCTCCCCTGTGGACCTCCTAGCAGTTAGAGGATCCGTGATGGCAGGCTGGAGCGAGCTGTACACCTTTGCTGCTTGGATACCTTTGCAGTATCGCATGTGTTATATCATTGCCTCCACTAAGTCAACCTAGCCATGATATCACAAGGAACATATAGATAAATAGATGTGGACCTAGGAATTGGAAATATATACTTGCTGTGACTAAACAGTGGTAGGCGATTTACTGGATGCAATATTGATAAACTCAATATGGTGTCTGGAAACCTCCCTCGTGAGTCTAAAGCAGGAGGCAGCCATGTCCTCTCGCTTCTCCACCCCCACCCAACGTGATCCACTGTCTATCCGCACCAGTCTCTTTCAGTCCACAGCTAGCAGTGATAAATAGGGCTAATCGGGTGCACTTCCTCCGCCTCCAGCGTTGCCCAGTTGAACCTGAAATCAGATGTTAAGTCTCAGAGTTTCTCCACAAAGGTGGTTCCCCGGCTTCCATTGTCTTTCCAGCCAAACACACCCCTCTAGTTTATGCTTTCATCAGTCGTTATCATGGCCTATTGTGCCATCAGGACGGTTCTGGAGAAAGCCGTAGAGGGTCAAATCCATGGTGTTCAGGCCTGGGTGTGGATCATTTTGCTATTAAGAGTTGTAGGGGAAACTTCTCTAAGGTCTGAGGTTTCTTTCGTCTTGCCACCACTCCTCATAGCTCTAGGTCTCACCATCCACTTTTCTGGTGTCTAAGCTCCATACTGATGTGGGCAGCAACCTCACGGAGTGGTAGATGCATGCGGATGGGTACCGCACTGTGCAAATTGTTGGACCAAGCTTGGCTGCAAGCTTCAGCATGGAACGTTCAAATGGCAAGGCCAAGCATCCTCCTCTGCACCACACAAGTGACCCACTGGCACCTACTGGAGAGTGAAGCTTCTCTAGGTTATGAACAAAGGAGACTTCAGGATATGCAAAGCAAAAAGACAAGAAATAAACAATTAAAAAGCCTGATTAATGCTAAAAAAACAATAAGCTTAAAGATGTAAAATCAGAGGGTTCCCCACGAATGCACTTACCTTTAATGACACTTCTGGATTTTCCATATTTGACCCCACTGACGCCGATTGGTCATTTCTCCCCTTTACTTGATCTTGATAGTGCTTGAGGCCTGTATGCTAGTCCTATTACTAGAGTATACATTGCATTGGTGCCGTTTTCTGTGGAACCCATTCTGAGTATGTTAAGCCCTTCCAAGGTTAGACAATGCTCATCATTATCAATGGTTTGGCACAGCCCGCGTCTGTCACGCAATGCCACGTGCTCTCGCCTGCGCCCTGCTCTGGGGTGGTCGTCACTTGCCATCGCAGCACCTGTGCCAAATCGGATAGTCCTGTGCTTCTGTTCGCCCTAGTGATGTGCGCCTCAATGAACTCTCATCCACAAACGTTCTCCTTGTATACTATGACACATGTTTTGTGTATCCGAGTGCCCATGTAATTTCTGTTATTTGGCCCTTGCTGATGTATTAGCAATGTGACATTTCTTCTGCTTTATATTAAAGCAAAGACACCTGGAATAAAACCATGCCTACCACCCCTCGAGGATGAGACAAGCTTGCATCCATTAGTATCTATGCTGCAAGTGTGTGTGCGCGTGTGCGTGTGTACCCGCGTACGCGCACTACTGCAGCTGCGAAATGTGTTGCGTGATTAGAAGCGTGGTAAACATCTTTTGACTTTAACAAAACTTTTGTCGTGTTTTTCTCATTTCTGCAAATATCAGTGGCCAAACGTAATAACATTAACAACCTTGAAACGTTGTGATATGTCACGTAACAGCTGAACACAACACACTGTAAAAGAAAATGCAAAAATTACATCTTTAATGTTAGCGATTATTTTTAGTTTCTAAAGTGCTGGTATTCAGAATACATGAAACCTTGTAGAAACATTGGACGCAAAAAGTGAGATCTTTTAGGGTAAGATTGGAAACCGTTAGAATTCCCTACTGTCTTTAACGAGGAGGCTGCTTGCTGCACGCGACGTGCGGCGGTTGTTTGCTTTAACTACCGTGAGAGCCACGGGGCAGTGAAACCCAACCGCACTTCCGGTCCCAGGCACTGGCAGCTGTCCATTGACCTCCCGAGCAGCGCACCAGCCGCCCCCATGCCACGGCCACCAGGGTAATGGTATCTCCCAGGGGAGACGGAGGGCAGGCCCCTGCGCGCGCTGTAGGCTTCTACTAAAGCACCTGCACACTAAGCTCCGTGACAGCCCACTACATCCCCAGGGCAGCTCAGCCCATCACTGGTCCACCCATCGCCCAATCACGCCTACACATTAACCCCTAAAGCTGGCGAGCCCAAACTCAAGAGTAAGGCCCTTCACTCCCAGAACGAACCACTGACTTGCACCATCTCAGAGCCCTGCACATTATCCTTCAGGTGGGCTCCGCCCCCTCCTGGGGAATCTGGACCTCTCGAGGACACGCACCCTCTCCATAGCGAAGACCAACAAAACTACGTGTTCCAATCTAGGCGCGAGGCCTGCTCCCCGGGGGCAGCCCAATCCCTCTTCAACTAACTATTAACCGGGACACCTACAGTCACATGCTTCACAATAGGGGCCCTGCACCACCAGAACTGGAGTAGTGTGTGAGTAGCATGCATGCCCCCAGGTGAGGAACATGCGGCATGCTAGAATCAAGGACATGGAACCTGGGTGTGTACGTTGTAGTCAACCCTAGTGCATGCCAGGGGTCCCTTGGTGTGCAGCAGGTGCACCTCACACGACCCTTCCTTCTTTAGTTTTTGTGATGACCATGCAGGCTCCCTCCAGCATGGCTGGCCCTGGACTGAGATCCCCCTGCAGTGCTCTGGGCTGTGCGGCACCGAGGGATGCACCTGCATTACATCTACACGGCACCAGCCCAGCAGTGTCCTCCAAGAGCAGTCCCTGTTCCTTAGTGACAGCCCCTCAGCGGTGCCGGTGTGATCATCGTGGACCCTTGCAGGTTAGCGGCAATAGTAGGCGCACCACCATGTGATGCACAGGTACAGCCGGGAGGAGCTTAGAAGAATCCGCTCAGGGCCAGGCCTGGCTAGCCACAGCAGACCCCCCTGCTTGTCCCCTGGAAGGGCTGGCCGTTGTGCTGGCTCTGAAGAGCGGGGCTGGTTAGCAGGTGACGCCCTGGACGGGGTCGGGCGTGTGCTCCTTTGTCCTGTGTCCATTGTGCTCTGGGATGGCCTGGAAGGTGAAGATGCTACCTATCTGCCCTGCCCTGTGGCCCGCCAGGTGTGGGCTGTGCATGGCGCCGGTGTTTCTCCAGGGGTTCTGGAGAGGCGCCGTGTCTGCTCTGGGATGGGTGACTCTGCTCAGGTAGCTTGGACTAGGTCCGGGGCCCGCGCTCGTCCTTTGGCTCCCGTTCCTCAGGGTGCTGCAGTCCTCCAGCGAGTCTCTGTGGGAGCGCTCCCAGGAGCCCCGGTGCCAGAGGTGGCCTGGCACGGATCCAGCCCACCTCTGCCGCCGGCACTGGCACCTCAGGATGCGGATGAAGGCTCTCTTGAACTCCTTGCTGGAGCAGGGGTAAATGATGGGGTTCAGGCAGCTGTTGAAGTATCCCAGCCAGAAGATGACCTTGAATAGCGTTTCTGGTGGCTTCAGCAACGAGGATATTGACCCTGAGGAGAAAACAAGAAGCATTAGACAGCATAAAGGAATCCATATACCTGTGTGGATAAAGAGGAACATCTGGGGTGCCATAAGTACAACAAACACAACCCTACTTATTTTACCATCTTCGTCTACTCATTTCATGCTCATCTTCAAATTATAAACTTTCATGGAGTAATTCTTTTCATTCTCATCCTTTTACACGTATTCGTTTTCTACTTCCTGACCCATCTAAATTTTGTTTTGAAAAACAACTCTTAAATGTATGTCTATGAGTGAACATTCGGCAAAAGGCAAGCTCCCTCCGGTATTATAGAGAGCGGTGTAGTTGAGGGATAGGTCTGCTGTGATTATCGAAACCTTAAAGACTTAAGTAACCTGCGGAATAGCTCTGCTATTACAGCTACAGCCGGCGGTGATACCCAGGAGGAGCGGATCCGCACTAGGACCAATATTAACAATTTTTTTGCACAACGCAGCAAGGCACCTTGCTACACTTCATGAAAGGGAAAAGGCGGGAATGCGCTGTTTTTAAATTATACAGCACATTCCTGTCCTTTCCTAGCCCTGATTTACTTTTGGCTGCCTGGCACCAATGCCGGCACCCTTGCGTCATGCTGCAAGGGTGTCTGCATTGTAGGCAGGATTGCTTTTGTGCAGGAAGGCAGCACACATAGAAAGACTGGCAAGCCTTTGTAATGCAATAGGTCTCGCATTAATTAAGTTTGAGCTATTGGCATTGCTAAATTTTGCAACACCAATTGCAATAAAAGTCTATAAATTGTAGGCCCAAAAATGTATTTTTTATTTTTGTAGCAATGGTGGCATGTTGCGCTTTAGATGAATATGTTTAAAAGTAAAATGTGCCACACTGCGATTGCTACAATAGTTAATTGTGGATGCGTTAACAATTGATGTGTGCACTGATGGCTGGTGGTGTGTGTGCCTGTAGAAATTGTGCACTGATGGCTGGTGGTGTGTGTGCCTGGTGGAAGTGTGCACTGCCGGCTGGTGGTGTGTGTGCCTGGTGGAAGCGTGCACGGACGGCTGGTGGTGTGTGTGCCTGGTGAAAGTGTGCACAGACGGCTGGTGGTGTGTGTGTGTGAGCCTGGTGAAAGCGTGCACTGATGGCTGGTGGTGTGTATGTGCCTGGTGAAAGTGTGCACTGATGGCTGGTGGTGTTTGTGCCCGGTGAAAGTGTGCACTGACGACTGATGGTGTCTGTGCCTGGTGAAAGTGTGCACTAACAGTGTGGTTGTGTGTGTGCGGTTGTGTGTGTGTGGATGTGTGTGTGTGTGTGTGCGGTTGTGTGTGTGTGTGTTGTGTGTGTGGTTGTGTGTATGGTTGTGGTTGTGTGTGTGTGGTTGTGTGTGGTTGTGTGGTGTGTATGTGGTTGTGTGTGTGGTTGTGTGTGTAGTTGTGTGTGTGTGGTTGTGTTTGTGGTTGTGTGGTTGTGTGTGTGGTTGTGTGTGTGTGTGGTTGTGTATGTTGTTGTGTGTGTGGTTGTGGGTGTTTGGTTGTGGTTGTGTGTGTGGTTGTGTGTGGTTGTGTATTTGGTTGTGTGTGTTGTGTGTGTGGTTGTGTGTGTGGTTGTGGTTGTGTGTGCTTCTGTGTGGTTGTGTGTGTGGTTGTGTGTGTGTGTGTGGTTGTATATGTGGTTGTGTGTATGTTTGTGGTTGTGTGTGTGTGTGGTTGTGTGTGGTTGTGTGTGTGGTTGGTTGTGGTTGGTTGTGTGTGGTTGTGGTTGTGTGTGGGTGTGTATGTGTGGTTGTGTTTGTGGTTGTGTGTATGGTTGTGTATGTGGTTGGTTGTGTGTGGTTGTGTGTGTGGTTGTGTGTGTGTGGTTGGGTGTGTGTGTGTGGTTGGGTGTGTGGTTGTGTGTGTGGTTGTGTGTGGTTCTGTGTATGGTTGTGGTTGTGTGTGTTTTAGGGAGTCCTCCCCCAAAGAAACACTTGAAAATATGACACATTTGCATATTAGAACAAATGTGGTAAAAGTCCCTAAACGTCACATGCTGTTAAAAACCACAGCAAAGTATAAAGAAAAACAGATAACTCATTCTCACCTTCCCTTTGCTTCCATTTCCCATCAAAATATTAACGATTATGCAAAGCTCATTAGTCCTGGCATTAGATGCAGAGCTATACCTAAGGTTTGACATCAGAACTATTCCCTTCGTTATATGAAACTTACAAACCTAGGCATCCATCCATCCATGTGTTATACGATTGGATGCTTGAAGTATGGGAAAGTATGGGAAAGGTGCGGTCATTTGTGATGTGCACAAAAGCGGCTTCGTGAAAAAGAATTTGCCCTAAATCACACAATGCGGAAGCAGAGACGCCGTGATTAAGCTCGGATCTTTTATTTTCATGCTGCAGTTCAACTTGCCCAAAATCACAAAGTGCAGAAGCAGAGACGCTGTGGTTAAGCTTGGATTGTGGAGGAGGTAAGGGAAGGGGAAGTGAGGAGAGGGAGAAAGCAAAGGGGAGGCGCGGAATAGGGAGATCACGAGCGAAGGAAGGGGGTGAAGGTTGGCGAGCTGTGGCACGGCGAGGAGGGATGCTGAGAGGTGGTGACCCAACAAATTAACACGGAGAGGCGAGGCAAGCAGAGTCTTGAGGCAGGCGCCTGCTCCGGCCCGAGTCTCCGGCATGTAAATGCAGCTCACTGAGAAGATCAAAGCGGCCAAAAGGGAAGAAAAGAGGGGTGAATGCAAGCCGAGGTGACAATAAGCACAAGTGGCCGAAAGGGGAGAAAAGAGGGGTGAATGCAAGCCGAGGTGACAATAAGCACAGCGAGACGCTCTGTGGAGGGGGAGGGGCGAGCAAGACAGAGGCGGAGCGAGCCGCCGGGATTCAACCCGAGGACCGCACTGACGCTGAAGAACTCGGAGCAGGACTGAAGAGGGCATTAGCCAAACTATAGAACCTTGATCCTGAAAAACTGTATTGAAATTTTGGACATTGACACTATTTGGATTTTTAAATACTCTACGTCAGAAAAGTAAAACTAGCCTTGAGAAAGCCCCGGCGCAAATCGGCATGAGGGGGCGAAACACGTGTCGGCTGTCCATGTTCTATGCAAAACAATAAAGTTACCTTTCTGCAACGAAAAACAGCTCTGTCCTTTGTACTACAACTCCTAGGAACGGATATTAATTCTGAAAAACTCTTGAGATCTTCTTTGGAGTACACACTCATTTTTCCCTAAAACTTGCGGAGCGAGCCAGCGATGCGGAGGAAGAGGTAATGAAAACCAGGCCTGTACCCCCCCCCGCTCCCCCCCCACCCACCCACTCCCTTTGTCTTCCCTGCCTTTCTCGTGTTGACATATTTTCCATTCTTGGGACTCCCTGGATCCTGCACGGAGAGGGTTTATGTGCAGGCGCAGAGCTGCTAATACCGGAGCTTGCACAATCCTGAATATTTGAGGGAAGAAAAACAGCAACACATTTGTGAAGGGGGCGAAGACGGTGTATGAAGGAGAACGAGGCGGAAGGGGCAGAAATAATGAGAAAGAGAGAGCGGCAAAGAGAGAGAAAAAAAAACAAGAACGAAAAACGAGCTAGATCAGGTGTGCTCGAAGTGTTAGTTGCCAAACAATATTTGTTTTGGACATGCAAAATTGCTGCCTCCCTGATAAGGGCCAGCAAATCGTGAAAGGGAAACAGCAATGAGAAGGGAGGTCAAGATGCAAAAGAAGAAGGGTGGTGGAGGGGGGAGTGGATTGAGGAGCTTGGTGGACAAAGGATCGCGAAGAAAAGAAAGCAAGCATGTAATTTACGGTGACAAAGCATGCACACGTCGTCATCAGTGCAAGGAATGAAAGCGGGCCAAGGCCAAAAGTCCACTGGGTGCACGTGTCCTACCCGGAAACGACTGGGGGATAGGTGGGGAATGGCATGGTAACCTGAAAAAAAGGTGGGTGTGAGCCATGTGAAGGGGTCTGCGGTGAGCGCGAGACCTGAAAAGGCAGAAGTGGGGAAGGAGAGCCTGCAGTAAGGGTGTGCACGAAAGTGAAATGTGCACAAATGGGCCCATGCTGTGGGCGACCAAAGCAGAAGCGGCTGGCAGGATAAGCGGGTCAAGGATGAGAGTCCACTGGGTGCACGTGTGCTACCCGGAAACGACTGGGGGATAGGTGGGGAATGGCATGGTAACCTGAAAAAACAGGTGGGTGGGAGCCATGTGAAGGGGTCTCCGGTGAGTGCTAGACCAGAAAAGGCAGAAGTGGGGAAGGAGAGGCTACGGGTAAGGGTGTGCACGAAAGTGAAATGTGCACAAATGGGGCCATGCGGTGGGTGACCAAAGCAGAAGCGACTGGTGGGATGGTGGTGCCGGAATAAGCTGTGCACATGTCAGGCCATGCGTCGAGTAACTAAAAGAGATGCGGCTGATGGGATAGTAGAGTTGAGAGCAAAAGTGCCGAAGGGGCGCCTGTGTATATGCTGCTAATAATTTAAAAATGGTGCTAAAGTGGTGAGGGTGAGATAAGCCTGTGCCGGTCGCTGGGAGACAAATGAAAAACACAGCGTGGGGGCATGGCAATCAGCGAGAGTCCAATAGTAAAGTAAAAGCTGGGAGGGAGAGAAAAAGTATAAACCAAAATTAAACCCAGTACGAATTCAAGATTGAGAAGGTGAAACCAGTGAAATAAAGTTGGTGCATGAGATCTGGTCGGTAGAGTGATAGGAGGGGGAAAAGCTCATACCTGAGGTGCGAACGTGTATGTCAGTCCTGCTCGAATCCGAGTAATGCCAAAAGCTGCCGTCTAAATGTAGGAGTGTACACTACTACAAATAATCGGTGCCGTTCAACAGTCACGGCACAATAATAAATAAAACAAACATTTGGGCGAGGATGCGACCGAACCAGCGGTCGAGCTCGGGAAACGGGTTTGCATTGCGTGGCGGCAGCCTTTGAAGTCTGATTGGGGGGGAGCGGCAGCCTTTGAAGTCTGATGCGAGGCACAGACAAATGGTGGTGTGTCACGTGGCTGGTTTGTGCACGTGCCTGTCTCACATGAACTGTGTCTAATCCGCCGTTTTGGTAGCGTTTTCGTACTGCTTACTAGAATCTCGACAAACAAGAATTACTAAAGCAATGCTTTAGGTCGGGACCTAACAAGCATTGCTAAAGCAATGCTTTAGGTCGAGACCTAAAAATGAGGAGAAATAAAGATATTTTTCCTCATTACACCTCACCAGGGGAGGCCTAGTATTTTGATGCATTCCCCGGTATACATCTAATGGTAAGTCAGGGAATGCACCAAAATCCATTGGTGGATTCGTGGGAACACCCATGTTCCACCCATGAAACGCCTCCCTGGGGCAGAGTAACGCAAGGCAGCGATTTGTGCTGCCTTGCATTACTACAGATTTATCAAGCCATACAGGAGCGCACAAGGTTGTCTTGTGTAGCTTGATAAACGTCACTTAGGTTTTGCATCACCCTTGTGCCCCCTTGAGTGGCTCAAGAGCGACGTAGAACCTTGATAAATCTGGCCCTAGATTTTCAGGCATCCGCATGAAATAAATCAAACTCTTTTGCGCAGATAGTGGTTGTCCAGAAAATCTTATATAATATTAGAGCTACAATGGTTCGAGAAAGACATATATTGAAAAGGATAATAAGTTTACAATCAACAATTCATGCAAATTAATCACATGAAAACATCAGGACAAAAAATTGAAACAAATGTAAATGTAAATGTGTTTCGATTTATATAGCGCAACACTTTAACCCAGGGGTCTCAAGGCGCTTGCTTAGGGAACCCGTCCTGGTATTCCCCTGTGAGATACCCCGGCCCGGTATCCACAAGGTGAAAGCCAGGCATCCCGCCGCGAGGGGCCGTAGTGGAGATTAAGCAAGCTATTGCCCAGAGTCGCAGAGTGTGACCCCGTGAGTCGAGTAGGCACCGGAGCGAGAATTGTCGACTCCGTGGAATTTTGAGCCCGAGACCCACGGAATCGAACCCTGGTCCACGGCCGATCTCAGCTTCCGGGTCTGCCGCCTCTAACCACTGAGCCACGCTTCTCCACAAAGAATTCATAGAGGGGTACCCAAAGCAAAAACGTATTACAGTAATATGTTCTTTACATGAGAAGACAATTACAAAAACATGGTACTCACATAATATTACAAAAGACACAATTCATAACATAATGTACTATGTAAGACAAAAAACAATGGCAAAATGGAAACTATGGGGCATATTATCAAGAAAGGGCGTTCCATTATCGCTGCTTTTATCGGCAGGAAACTGCCGATAAAGCTGCGATAATGGGCTTGATAATATGCTCTGTGGAATTCCAATCGAAGCCCATGTTAGATGTCTTCACATCTAACATGGGCTTCGATTGAAATTCATAGAGCATATTATCAAGCCCATTATCGCCACTTTATCGACAGTTTCCTGCCGATAAAAGCGGCGATAATGGAACGCCCTTTCTTGATAATATGCCCCTATATTTTTAAAATTCAATTTTTAAAGAAAGCCCATAGACCCCGGAGCTTCTATATATCTGACATCACACGGACAACAATGACGACATGGGATCAGACTAACTTTAAGCACAATCTCAAAACATTTCCATTACCCCTGACCCCACTGTTTAATAAACCAGACTTTGAGCCAGGAGTAGGGAGACAAAATTTATAGCATGGCTTCAGTCCCAGTGTCGCTCCATGGGCCACTTTTTTTTATATCGAGGGGGTACTCTCGTTCCCACAAATCAAAGGAGATGATGGCATCCAGGAAACAGAGCGCTTAAAATACCTACAGCTTAGACACTGGGTCCTACCAGCCACACAATAGAGTTGCAGCAAGTCCACATGTGACCTTTTATGGGAGATGGCTTTTGTCAAAGTCCTCTGATAAGAGAATAATAACCAACCTATATAAGATGCTGAACATGCGAAGCACACATACATACAATGCAGGACGGCGTAGATGGGAACGAGACATAGGGAGATCCCTCAGCGACAAGGAGTGGGAAGGCATATGTTATAGAGCACGCCACACTGCCAGTAACATGGCTTTGACAGACACACTCACAAAACTGATTACTTATCGGTACTATACGCCGGAGAGAGTGCATAATATCAACCCATCAACTAGCGCAGATTGTTAGAGAAATTACAGTGAGACAGGTACATTGATCGGTATATCTATTTTGGGATTGTCCCCAAATCTAAAACTATTGGGCCCAAGTATTGGACGAAATCGGTACGCACCTTGAGACTCAACTACTACGGCACACATCTTGTTAGGAGTACCTGAACCATTGGCATACCCACTGAAGTCCAGGAGGGGTCGATTGATAGGAAAGCGTTGGAGACTGCCATGCAGAATATCCTTGCACACTGGGAAACTCAGCAACCCCCACATACACAGGTTGGTTTGCCCGCCTATGGCACACCCTGGGAATGGAAAATATAATACTTACACTTGCCGGAAAGGGCGCAGACTTTCGTGAAGTCTGGCTCCCCTATTGACGCATGAGTTCCTTGAGCTCATAAGACCCAGATACTTAAGCTTGTTACGATTACCAGAGGACCGGGTGCCACTTGCCCTGGAATAACACCGATGTATAGAGATTTGAAACTTGCTAAGCTCAGTGCAGGACTGAAAGGAGGATGGGTAGGGCGGGCGGGTTGGGGTATATGTTCTCTTATTTTATTTATGCTGTATGCTTGACTTTACACTTGGGCTCTGCGTAGCCCATAATTGTGCCTTACTGTCTATTGGCAGTCTTATTGGCTTTCTTTTGTTTGTTCTGAAAACAGCAATAAAACTAAATATAACCATAAAAAAGAGACCCTGTTGATGTTAGGGTCAGAATGGCCAATGGCCCGGGAATTTGGAGCAGTGGAAGGTTGGTTATTGGAGGACAGTGTCTGGCGCCTCTGTTGCTCGTATAGCTTCCTGTGATTATTGCAGCAGGCACAGTGAGATCATAAAGAGAGAGAAGGAGAGAAAGGAGGAAAGAGAGAGAGAGAGTAGGAAAAAGAGAGAGAGAGCAGGGAAGGGGAAGTAAAGATGAGGGAAAGACAGTGGAAGGAAAGAGAAAGCGAGAAATGGAGAGAGGAAACTGAGAGAGATCAAAGAGAGAGGGAGGAGAGACAAAGAGGAGATAAGCAGAGATGGAAAGCGCGAGAGAGGGGAAGAATGGAGCAGTGCTGGTGTCCAGGCCAGCTCTGATCGTTGTGGGAGAAGCCGGCAGGAGAGTGTAGGAAAAAGAGAAACTCCACAATGTAGAGTAACTGATTTAAGTTTATTAAACCACTATATTCTGGTCTCTCCAATTCCAAACTTTTGAGCATCATGACAAAAGAAAGGGAGGAGGAGAAAGGCCATGACTTAGATAAACATGCCTTGCCACATCGCACAACTCTTTGTGATGAACCATCGTGAATATAGTGCTTAGAACCAGTGTGTGTGGCGGCCCACCTTGCTATCCTTATCTCTCCGACATGAGCACGCCTGGAGAAAGCAGCTGACATCACATTGGCTGTAATGGAATGTATGACGTTACAATGCATACATTTACAAAGCATGCACTTACAACGCAGTTTTTACATCGCAACATCCACTACAACGCATTCCATTACATCGCATGACACTACATCGCATTTAAAAAAATACCTTTACAACGCATTCCAGTGCATCGCATTCTACCTTTACAACGCATGTAAAGTGTGGCTCACCGGTTAGAGGAGGCAGATCCAGAAGCAGAGGTCGGCCCGGGACCAGGGTTCAATTCCCGACGCAGCAGGGTTTGGAGCCCAAATGTCCACGGACCTGATAATTCTCGCTTCGGTGCCTACTTGAATCAGGGGTTCACGCTCTGCAACTTTGGGCAATAGCTTGCTCAATCTCCACTACGGCCCCCGCGGCGGGATGCCTGGCTTTCACCTTGGGGGTGCCCAGCTGGGCTCTCCCCCAGGGAAAAACCAGGACGGGTTCCCAAAGCAAGCGCCGAGATACCCTTTGTGGTGATACGTGCGCTATATAAGAAACTACAATACCATTACATTGCATTTAAGGTAAATATTGGACAGTAAAGGGGTAAACATGACTATTCTAACTCCAGGGGTGCAACAGTAGGGTAAGTGTTTGGATAGTGTAGGGGTAAAAATGACTATTCTCACTCGAGGGGGTTCAACAGTAGGGTAAGTGTTGGATAGTGTAGGGGTTACAAATTACTATTCTAACTCCAATGGTATGCATTGTAATGGTATGCGTTGTAATGCCTGCGTTGTAGTGTCATGGGTTGTAAAGGATGTTGGGATGTAATGCCTGCGTTGTAGTGCGATGTAATGGTTGCGTTGTAAAGGTTGTTTCCCCGCTGTAATGGAATATTCATAGACAATCACCAGAAGGGACATTATCTGCAATGAGTAGAAATGGGAGATGCAGCATATTATCTGAATCAGTTGTGATCTTGGGCACAGGTGTGCCTGTTTGTGTACCACCACAGGTGACACATATTTGGTTCCAAGAACGCATGCCCCAGATTCTGTCCATTTACAAAGTGCACACCTAACGTCAATATTGCATACAATCTCCCCAGCAAATGAACTGTATGAGTATAGGAAGAAAACTGGGAGAAAAATCTTCTCATTGAGTTGAAATCCAGTTAATATTATGGAGGCATACAACGGGCGCATCCTAAGTAGATACTTTTCCCACTCCAAACTAGTATATGGGCCAGAGGTGCATAAGGTATGGAGTTCACAAATGCACCTTGGCGATGTGTTGGGGATGAAGAAAGCTACCTATTCAAATCAGGTAACAGAAGGCCATGATCCAAATGGTGTGTGCATTAGGTGGGGTGGCTGGAGCAGCAGGAACCAATGAGAGATTAGAAGGACCTGCTATAAAGAGGAGTGTAAGCAACAGCATTTGACTAGATGCTAGAAGGACATTAAGTGTTGGCTCCAGAAGGGTGCACTCTGTGGTCTCCATCTCTGGAAGGGCATGAACTTGGCTTGTCAGAAGAGAGCCAGTGCTGAAGGCAGAGGATCAGGAGAGAGCCCACGCCTGATGGAGCTGGTGCCAAGGCCCCGGCCTTCAGTTTGATGCTTAGGGTGTTAAAAAGAATCCAGGATGGCTGATGAGGTGTTAAAGCCACTAGTTGGATCAGTCAGAGCTCACACCTTTGGGTCCGCTCATTCTTCGGATGCTCTATGTGGTCTGAGTTAATGGGATGTCCTCCAAGGGAGCAAACCTGCCAGACATCCAGAAGGCGCCCATGTAATGTTGGAGTCTGGGAAGGCGTATCGCTGGCACCAAATGATGCTAGAGAGTTCATGTCCTGAAGTCTGGGGAAAAGGACCCAGAGTGCTGTTTTTACTCGCCAGAATATAATGAGAAAGAGAGGATGTGGGACCAAGAACTCAGGGGTCCCTGGAAGCTGAGTAGGACAGTTGTCAGAGGCCAATGAGGAACAAACTTTAGAGGCAAGGGGATGTAAAGATATCTCAGTGGATAACAGCACAATTCTGTACCTGTGCTTCTCTCTGTTCCGAATGTGGGTGAATTATCGGGCAGCGCTGCAGACTTTGATGAGGTTAAGTTCCTCTTTGTTTTGCACTACGGCCTATCACTCACCCAACTGGCAGTCTCCCCTTGTCAGGGACTCCTGAACCAAGAGGCAGTGGGGCTTGACCGCTGGAGAGGAAGAGTAGTCAGAAGCATGCCAGGCTTTGTCTGGGTGGAACTGAACATCAAGAAGCAAAAATAAATGCAACCCACTCAGAGTCTGGGTTGGGATTAGACCATGCCCCCTGGAACATACACAGGGAGGGAGGAGTTCTTGACTTCTCTATGCATTATACTAGTGCCACTATGCCCACAAGATGAGGGATGCTTGACCTCAGGGTGAAATGTTTGAATGGGACTTCTGTCTCTAGATAGGGCATGGACTCGGTCCAAACGGGCTGTGAGCTCCTGGGCTTTGACTGTCGTCCCTCTGCACTGTCACGCCAGGTTAAGCCAGATCAAAGTTTTAGGCTGCGGGGACAAGCTAGTGCCACTGATGCTTTCCTCCTCCCAGGGATGACTCACGCACTGTGCTTTTAGTGAGTGATGGTGACCTCCTGGGGGGAAAGGATAGGTGTTTCATTGCCTCCTGGCTCGAGAAGTGCTCAGTATTGCACTCAGTGTTCGAGTCTGCCTTCTTAACTCTTGATGCCTATGAACATAAAATCAGACATCTCCTGTAGAATGGGGTCTCTTTTTCTCTGCATGCATTCTCCTTAGAGTCCATGTGTCGGTGGTGACACTAGGCCTGGACCACATGGCTGTTTTCCAGATAAAAGAAGCACACATGCAGCTCATCTTCTTCCAAATGCTTTTGCCACTATGACCCTCATTTCGGACTCCGAGGTTTCCGCACATAGGACCCCGAAGTATGGAGAGAAAGGAGGAAAAGGGAATTTTAAATATTATTTTATTTATGCATTTATCTGTAAAGTATATTTCTATTGCTTGCCTTGGTGCTAGGACGGAGACAACAAATCGGAGAACAAAAATCCGTCGAAAAGGTAGGACGGGTCACTGGCTTTCGGAAAAGAAGAAACCCGTCCTAGCTGCGGAACCGCATATTGAAGGCCGAGTACACGTCCTCAAGCACACAACTCTAATGTATAGATACTTTGATGAGCAGCCTCTGGTCTTGTCGCTATAGGTGCCAGAAGCGGTGAACAGGAAGGATACAGAACACGGGAGTATCAGTGTGTCTGCCTCCCACTTAAAACTACTCCAGGACAGGCGAAAAATGCCGCTCTTAGGTTTATAATAAGAAAAAAATAAAATAAAATAGTCCAGGACTCCCTAGGGTCAGGTCGTTATTTTTGATCGCTCAGTGGAAAAGAGGGGCCTGAGTTGAAACGTTTTTGGGGGGCTGCTGTGTATAGCGTCCGGGTCAGCCCCTGCACAAGCTCTCGCCTTCACAATCAACAATGCACGGCGGTGCCGCCAGGTCACTCTGGCGCTTTCATCCGCCGCGTGTAAAAGAAAAGCTCCCTTTGTGTGACCTCAGACTGCACAGTTGTCTTTTGTTTGCGAGGACTGTTAATAAGATGGTCCGTGGTTTCGATAAGCTCTGTCTCTCGTGATAATGAAGCCCTCTAGATGCAATATTATTGGTTGCGCTCACATTTTACGCCCCACGCCCTATCCTGACTCAGCCATGGCTCTGCCGCCCTCTTCTACCCTTGTCTCTCTCGACTTGTGACTGTGACCTCTCCCTGTCTTAGCACACGCTGGAGCTCCTTTCTCCTGATTTTTTTTTATTTTGAACGAGGGGCTCGTGCTGACAGAATACCAGAGGGCCCCAATGCAGGTGTGTGACCTGGGCTCCAAAAACGCACCTGCCAGGCCCGCCCATCCCCCCTAAGTTTCCCAGCATGCTCTCCCTCATAGTCCCCCAGGCTCTTGCATATTCTTGGCTCGCTCTCGTGTTCAGGGATTCACCCACATCGAATGCATCATTCTCCAAACAAGCAAAATGCCTCCCACAGACCTCAATAGCAAATGTTCTCATCGCCATTCATGTCACTGGGCCCCCCTGTAAACCCACCGCCTTCGCCCTCCTAGACTCAGGGTGTCTTTTCGATGCCTCGGCATGGCGTTTCTGCTTGTTCACACTCTTCCTCTTTTTTGATCCCGGACCTCCATCTCTCCAGGCCCCTGCTCATCTCCCACTCTTTTATGTTTTGTTCTAGTATGACCAGGTCCACTGGAATTATGCGGCAGGGGAGGGCCAAATTCTATTTCAGGACAGGAGGCTCCGATTATGCTATTCTCATTTCTTTAATAGAAATGCCCAGCAGCCAATAAAACAAGTAAAAAAACACAATACCCATGAACACTTGGGTAACAACCATAGAGTCTGCCTTATATAAGGCCATGTAGATAGTCCCACTTCCTCTTTCTTTGCTGCTCCGCATGCAGTTAAGTGCATTTTCTCTTACCTTATGCATTTTGCTCTGTATTTGCTGATAATTTGATAAGCGCTGTGCTCATGCTTTGTGCCGCGTTGCTGTGTGTGAGTGCCGCTTTCTCCGTTCTTTCTCCGGTTGCGGTGTTGCGCGGCTGGGAGCGTGGGTCACTCCCTTGGTGTCCGGGCGCTTGTGTGCCCGTGTCCCGCATTTGTGGAGTGGGAGCAGGCGCGGTTTGTCCATTGGAGCGTGGGGGCATAGCCCCCCCTGCCCGAAGCCGCCAGCGGCTCCCTCTGCGTTTTTGAGTTAAGAATGTGACAATCATATCCATGAATCAACATGACGTCAGACCGCCCTGCCTGGCGGTCTGGCGTCATGTTGATTGATTGACATGATTGTATAGGTGGCAACACAAGTGCGCATGAGTGGGTACGGAGGGTGAATTTTTACCCGTGCCTACTCATGCGCACTTGTGTTTTTGCGACGTTGCGCATGCCAATTAGGAGCCCTAATGGGCGTGCTGTGGGCGAGAAGGTACCTGTGCCCCTGGCGCCAGGATTGGCCAGGGGCGCTGTGAGCCTGTGACGTGTGGGGAGCAGAGCCCAAAGCCCAGAGGTGGCGTGGACCGCACCGGCAGCAAGGTAAGAGTGTGTGTTTTTCTTTTATTTTAAAGTGTTTGGTGCGAGCGTGCGTGTATGCATGAATGTTTGGTGGAGAGTGTTGCGAATGGATGTGTTTGTGTGTACGCGTGTGTGAATACATTTCTTTGAGTGTTGTGTACGTGGGTCGTGGGGGGGTCGCCGCCGGCCTGAGTGGCCTGGGGCCCGCACTCGCAAATCAGTTTGCGCCCCACCACTTTAAAATGCCATCAACCTCCCCTGAGTGGGAGTCTGGGGTGCTTGTGGTCTCGCGCTTGCAGCGCGAGCTCTCCTCGCTATTCCGAGGCAGCGGTGTCCGCGCATGCGCAGTAGCTATTTCGAGCGCTCCGAGTTTCTTCTGACTGAACCGGAGCTTCTGAGAGACGTCCTTTGCGACTGTTGCCGCCCACAGCCTAGGAATTAACCCCTGCTGACGCTGGTTGCTAGCAAAAGCTGCCGGCTGTACAATACTTGCATAGGCTTTGCCTAGAGTGCCTTTTTTCTATACGGCAAGCCCCCCCTCCACTCTCTAATTGATTTTGTGGCAGTTTACTGCGTTTTTTCCTTGGCTTGCTGTGGGGTTTTTTGTCACTCTCCCGGAATTTGCCTTTGGCAAGTGGAATTTTGTCATCTTCTGGGCATTGAATTACACTGTTAGTGTACGATGAGTGACTATTTCTACGAAGATGACTATGCTTATGATGAAGAGGCCCCTGAGCCTCTTGAGCAGGACTTGGTGGAAGCCCTTGATAGGGGTGTGCAGCAATCTATGAATAAAGTGCTTGTTCGCACTATTACTCCTCTGAATAGACATTTAGCTCAGTATGCTCAACAGCAGGGTTGGGTTCCTGCATCACAAAAATCCACGACTTCCCCAGGTAATCCTCACGCCTTAGATTTTCAGAGGTTGGCTAAGTCCCTCTCCGCTGCCAAGTCCTAGTCTGCAGCGGCTAACACTGACGATGATGACCAGCTTTCCTCGTTGTCCTCTGACCATGTGCCACCTCCTCCGAAAAAGAAGAAGTGCAAGGAGCATTTTGTAGATGCCCCCACCCATCCGCCCCTTCTCACCTTTGAGCCCTCTGATATTGTCCATCCCAATTCGACCGCTTGGCTCCCCTCACCGGCGGTGGCTGCGTACGTGCAGGAGCACATCCGCCAACCTTTTGAGAAGGAGGTCCGTGCTTGTCTCCGTTCTGAGTGCCCTAGACCGGATCTGGCGGATAACCTAGTTGACACACCAGAGGTGGATCCCACCATGGTGACTTACCTTCGTAAATTTGCTAAGGATCCGAAAAAGGGTCTTGACCGTTCATGGCGTTCATGCCAGGATAAGGTCCTGGATCTGCTGGGCCCACTCACCAAGATTTTGGATCTCGGCTTCATGGCCAAACAATCATCTGCAATGGTGGACCCTGATGAGCTTATCGAGTGGGCTCAGAGGGCGATTTGCCAACTTGGCAAGGCCAACTGCGCCCTTTCCAGTGAGAGGCATCGTTCAATCCTTCTCAAGCTCGATCCCAAACTGGCAGAGCTTTCCACTTCTGAGTCTGGCCCTGCGGCTCAGGGCTTACTTTTTGGTCAACCATTTCTAAAAGAGCTAACTCAGTTTGTCAGCACCTTCAGTGGCCTGGATAAGGCTCAGGCCTCGCTTCGCCGGTCTTTCCGTCCGGTTTTCAACAGGGCCGGACGAAGTAGGGGACGTTCGTCCAGCCGTGGTTCCCAACAACCCAATCAGAGAGGGTATCAGTCCCACAGAGGAGTGAATCAGGATTCCAACTATTCTCAAAAGTCCAATTTCTATCCCTCCAAGAAAGGCAGAGGACAGTACCGGAAAGGACGTTCCGGTAGATACTCCGGCGGATATCAAGATTCCACAACTTCAGGTTAGCCTAATTCCTGCTTGCAGTGTGGTTCTGGGGGGCAGGATACGTTTTTTCCTAGACAATTGGCGATTGATCTCCAACGATGCTTGGGTGCTGGAAACGGTACAAAGGTAAAAAATAGAGTTTTAACAACCTCAAAGTCAGTCTCGCCCTCCCTCTCCTCTTTGTTTCTCCCAAAGGGATCAAGAGTTCATATCCGAGGAGCTAAGGTCACTTCTCTTGAAAGGGGCGATTGTTCCGACCGTGCGTCATCCGCAGGGGCACGTCAGCACGGTTTTCCTGGTGTAGAAGAAGGGAGGGGCTCCAGATTAGTTCTTATTCTCAGGGAGTTCAACGGGGGAGTGGTCTACCGCCACTTCAAGATGGAGGGGTTCCATCTGTTGAGGGATCTTTTGCGCGAGAAGGACTGGATGGTCTGTCTGGACCTCAAGGACGCTTACTTGTCCATTCCAATCTATCGTCCACATCGCCGATTCCTCCAGTTCCACTGGCAGGGGACTTGGTACGACTATCAGGTTCTCCCGTTTGGCCTCTCGTCGGCACCTTGGTGCTTCACGAAACTGTTGAGGCCGGTCGTGGAATCTCTTTGCAGTCGGGTGTTCGTTTGATTATTTACTTGGACGACATCCTCCTTCTGACGGATTGTCCCCTCTGCCTGATGTCTCATCTGGAATGGTCCTTAGACCTCTTACAATCCCTGGGCTTTCTGGTGAACGTTCAGAAGTCTGTGTTGAGCCCGACTCAGGTGATAGATTTCTTAGGTTTCCGAGTCAACTCTCTTACGTGTCAACTTCTTTTGCCCAATCAGAAGATTCGGTATATAAAGAGAGAATTGACTTCAGTTATTGCGAGACCGACTGTGTCGTTGAGGTCGTTAGCACGACTTATTGGTCTGTTGGCTTCTTCCCTTCAGGCGATCTTCCCGGCCCCTTTGCATTACAGGGCCTTGCAGCGCCTAAAAATTCGCCATCTCCAAAACGGCCTCCGTTATTCGGATCAAATTCCTCTTCCTCTTCCTCTTTTTGGTGGCTGGATCATATGGAAGCCTGGAACGGTCGAGCCCTGTTCGGGTCCTCGCCGGAGGTTGTGATCGAATCGGATGCCAGCCGGTGGGCCCGGTGCGGTCCGGTCTCGATGGGGGGTCGGTGGTCTCCCCAGGAGCTCTCCCTCCACATCAACTGCCTGGAGCTTTTAGCGGGCTCCTTTGCGATTCGTTGTCTCTCTCCCCTTCAATCCAACTGCTGTATACTTCTCCACATGGACAACGTTTTAGCAGTCCGTTATATCAACAAGCTGGGGGGCACTCGGTCGAGGTTACTGGCGGAGATTGCCAAGGATTTCTGGCACTATTGTCTGCAACAGAAGATCACTGTTATTGCAGAATATCTCCCCGGCCGCAACAATCTCGTTGCGGATTGGAACTCGAGACACCTGCGAGACTTCAGCGACTGGAGGCTTCATCCCCGTGTGTTCCGTTGCCTTCTCCTGACTTGGGGTCAGTGTCATGTAGACCTCTTTGCTTCCCGTCTCAACACCCAGTTCCCGCTGTTCTTCAGTTGGAGGCCGGATCCGGAAGCTCTAGCCACCGATGCCTTTCTCCAGCCGTGGCCAGCGACTCTGTGTTATGCCTTCCCCCTGTTCATGATGATCCCCAGGGTTCTGGCTTACACGAAGCGCTACAAAGCGGAGCTGATCTTGATTGCTCCTCTGTGGAGAGCTCAAGCGTGGTTCCCGGTTCTCCTGGAGATGGCTTGTGCAGTGCCGGTCCTTCTTCCCCATAAGTGGAATCTCCTGCTAGATCCTCTTCTGAATCCGCATCCCCTGATTCTGTCCGGCTCTCTCCTCCTCCTAGCGTGGCGGATTTCGGGGAATGCTGGTCGGTCCCAGGCCTTTCTGCGGACGCTTCCAGATTCATCAGTGACGCCTGGTCCCCAGGTACCCACAAACACTACAAGGGCTTGGAAGCGTTGGTGTGACTGGTGTGTTCAACGGAAAGTTAATCCATCATCAGCAGATGTTTCTGTGATGTCAATTTTTTGGCCTCGCTTGCTTCATCTGGTTTGGCATACCGCACGGTGAACAATTTCCGTTCTGCTATCTCTGCGGGACACCTCCATGTAGATGGTAAACCGGCGGGCGAACACCGTTTGGTTGCTAATTTGCTCAAAGGTATCCGCCTAGCGAATCCTCTGTGTCCTAAGTACGTTTCTCTCTGGGACGAGTCGGTTGTGTTACGTTTTCTTGAGGCCTGGCCGGTCAATACTTTGCTATTCCGTAAACAGCTGTCAGCTAAACTCACTATGTTGTTGTGTCTACTTTCCTGCAAGCGGGTGTCTGATGTCCGTGCTTTGGACCTGGCCGGGCGCAGATTTACTCCTGACGGAGTCACGTTTCGCCTCTCTCGGCGTACCAAGACTAATACTATGTCCATTTCTTACCCGTCTTTCCCCGCTCATCACAACCTTTGTGTGGTCCGCTGTCTCAAAGATTACGAAGTAAGTACTTCTTCTTTTCGTTCCGATATTCAAGGTCAGTTGTTGATTGCTTTGCAAAAGCCTTTTCGACCCGTTACCCCGGCTACTTTGGCTGGTGGATACGTTGGCTCATGGCGGAAGCTGGCATTGATGTGTCTGTGTTTGGGGCACACTCTGCTAGAGGGGCAATGGCTTTTAAGGCTTTCTCGATGGGTGTCACTTTGTGTGATATTATGAAGGCCGCAGATTGGTCTTCTGATTCTGTTTTTAAGACCTTTTACTTTAAGCCTATTGATCATGTTGCTTCTGTTGTGGTGGATCAGCTTTAAACAAGCATAATCGTGACAAGAATTTATTTTCAATTCTATTAAGGACAAGGAGGTGAGGATTATCCCACCCATTGTTATATACATTATTGTTTCTGTACTCATGTTCAATAATGCCTTGATGCTGTAAGGATGCATTTGCCTTGTCTTTCTACCCACCCTTCTTCTCTATGTTCAGATTGCACGGAATGTGTATTACGGCTCTATGTCTCTTTTCAGGATCTGATCCCAAGTGACGACTCTTCGTTCTGGCCTGGATTTTCCTGCCTGCTCCTCTGAGGATTGTGGTTCCTGTCTGCTTCTGTCGTTGGCGTTATGGACTTTCGGTGGCTGTCCTGGTTTGGAGATGGTGTTTTCCTTAATTGACTTTCCATGATGTTTCCAGTTTTCATGACCAACTTTTCTCACCAAAGAAAGAGGAAGTGGGACTATCTACATGGCCTTATATACGGCAGACTCTATGGTTGTTACCCAAGTGTTCATGGGTATTGTGGGTTTTTACTTGTTTTATTGGCTGCTGGGCATTTCTATTAAAGAAATGAGAATAGCATAATCCTCGCCTCCTTGTCCTTAATAGAATTGAAAATTCTTGTCACGTATGTTTGCAAATTTTGAATTATGCGGCAGGTTCAGTAAATTATGCAGCAAGAAAAGGCAAATTTTGCAATGTAATGTGGCACATTTTTGATAGTATTGCTTCATTATTTGGTACTTTTTACACTTTCTGGGCATCGGTTGCACCTCCTTAGTACCAGTTTAACACCCAATTATAGCAATAAGCGACAGAAAGGTGACCAGTCAACCTTTGCAAAAGGCCTTCTTCTGCGCAGCAATGCATGTCGCTGCATTTCTAGTAACTTTTGACCAGTTCGAGCTAGAAACAATTTTTTTTGTTACAATCTGGAAATTATGCAGAAGGTGATGGATCATGTGGCAAATCTATACTTATTGGAAAATCGCCATGGCCGCACATTCGCATAAATTCAGTGGCCCTGAGCAGTACAACATGGCAGACACCGTCTCCTGTTAGTCTGCCCTCTCATGTGTCACCTCCCAACAAAACACATAAATAAACAGAAAAAAGACTCACCCGACCACTTCTGGTTATGCAGTAGCCATGTTTTACTTCACAAAGCCAAGTTATTGACAAGTTTAAAACATTTGACATCAGAAATAAAACATCAGTGCTGCAGTGTGGCTTGTTATTATTGCACAGGGATTCCATGGGACAGGCGCTAGAATATAAATTGGTCTCGGTAGATGAATTGAGGCTGCTGGATTGCCATACACCAGGGTTCCTAATAAAGGTTTCTCTTGACATGACACCGTAGTATCTTTATTACAAGGACATAGTCACATTCATTTCACATTTTGGCAGACTATTAAATACACTTTAAACATTTCCCTGCAAAACGCTTATTTATGCCCAGATGTGCCTTCAGCTTTTTTTGCCTTATGATTGTGACAATGTCCATATCTTTCATGCCAGATACAATTTCGATTGATTGATTAACTCCATGGATCTTCAGATAGAGAAAGAAGGGGACCAAGTAATGACATGGGAAGAATGGGGAGAGATTTTGACAACTATATTTCCGTCTTTAAATACGATGCAATATTACCTTGGAGGAAAAAGAAGATTTTACTACATTGTCTATGACCTGGTGGTGTAAAAGTTTAAAATCGCATTAATGAAAACGTTGACAGGAAGACCAAAGAGTCCATGTTTACCCATGGTATGGACGACTTCAACAATTCCTTTTCTCCCACTGTCTGTATAGTGATTGACTGCTTTCATTTCTTCCACAGGAAACAAGGATCTAAACAGACTATGCTTCGTCATTTAAAAAACACAACCAGTTACATGTAGGTTAGGCAATCTACACAACAAATGTATCAGGGATAAAGTCATTATGCATTTTAGTAATCCTTATGTACAAGATAGACTATGGGTGGATTCCCCATCAGGGGTAAAGTAGGTGGTAGCTATTGTTAGACAAGCTGAACTCAGTGGAAGGTTTACCCAAGCAATTCTAAGTGGTACTGAGAGTAAAGGAATAGTAGGAAAAGAAACAGGAAATAATTGAAAAGGATCAACTGAATCGAGGAACACAGGAGCTAGTAATGGGAGAATTATGGATAAACTCAAGTAAGCGTATAGTAACCATTTAAAAAATAGATGTTACATATCTGGGAGTACATAACCACTAGCTTTTGCAAGAAAAGTCCTGCTTTCAATCAAAGATGTTCTGGTTGGGAGTCATTTACGTTGCAAATTTTTTTTAAGAATGCAAAAACAAGAAAAATACTAGAGTGCATTGCATTGAAGAGAATTCTCTTGAACTGGCTGAAGATCCTGATGGAGATAAAAATGACACCCTTCTATTAAGTATAGAGGATGTTTTGAGGGTTGATGGAATTAGGAAAAAATAGTTGTGAAGTGACAATAGATGGTATTAAACTGAACATTGTTGCAGATTCTGATACTCATATATCATTATCAGGGCCACTGGAATTGTGCGGCATAAGAGGGCCAAATTCAGCGGCAGGGTTGAGTAAATTATGCATCAAGAAAAGACAAATTAGGCGACGTAATGCAGTACATTTTGTGATAATATTACTTAATTATTTATCATTTTTATACGTGTTAACACTGTCTGGGCATTTTTGTCACCTCATTTGTACCGGGTTAACACCCAAATATAGCAATAAGCAACAGAAAGGTGACAAGTAAACGTCTGTTAAGGGCCTTGCACTGTTTGGCAACGTTTGTAGCTGCGGTTTTAGTCACTTTTGAATTGTTGGAGCTAGAAACAATTTTTTTTTGTTAAAATCTGCAGATTATGCGGCAGATGATGAACATTTATAACTATGTGCAAAAAAATCTGTGGCTTCACAATCACATAATTCCAGTGGCCCTAGTCATAATAAACACACATATATGGTGAGATTTGTTTGTTGATGAAGTGGCTAAAAGACTAGAAAGTGCAGATGTTAAACCAGAAAGTTTTAGAGGTAAAACTATAGACATCCTTGGATTTAGGAAATTTACATTTGAGTTTGGAGGAAGAAGAGCCGAATCCATGTAGCTGAAAAGGCTGAAATGGGGCCTTCTATTTTGGCTGGTTGTATCATGGTAAACTGAGAATGATACTTAATCCCAATAACTATCAGCCAGTTTTTGCAGCAGCAGCAGCTGCTTCCAATCCGATGTGCAGGGGGGTGGAAGGGCAGAAAAAAAATATATAAACATACCTTTCCTGCCGGCCGCTGCGATTGCTCCATTCACACCCCTACAAATCCCATGAGCACAGGCTTCCAGACCCCATTCAATCCCAGCGCTTCTCTCATTCTATTACTCCCAGTAATAGAGAAGCTCTGGGATTGGGCGAAGCTGGCCGGTTTTGCGCTCTAGCAGGGACTGGGAGCCTATGCTCCTGAGCACTAGGATATCTCCAAAGAACAGCCTGGAGATATTCAAGTGCGCATGTCGGTTTGGCCGCCCTAAAACAGCAGGCCAACCCGACATGTGCACTTTCAGTGCCTACCACTCCTCTTCCTCCTGCTGTGTGACACTGCAGCATGGCCCTCTGTGCCCCAGACTCGGCAGACTGGAAGTAAAAATAAAATGTGCAGAGGAGTGTTGGTGCTCTACAAAATAAAGGATTTGCTATCGCTATATTCTTGTGACTGTCTCATGTAATACAGTTACCTTTACCTCCTCTCCTTTTTATCTGACTCTCCTTCCTCTCTTCCTAGCATCTTCCCTATGACGGAATGCCTCCTCTTCCCCCTCTCGGTGCTTCATTACTCTATCCCCAGCCATAAGTGCCCCTGGTTCCTAACTCCATTCCTTCCTGCTCGAACAATGACTCCCCTCCTGGCGTTCCCGCTCCTTCCCCACACACACAGTCCTAGCCATGGCTGTAGTCCATGGGTGGCACCCCTACCCTAACCCTCACAGCCCCACACCCTCTCTCTTCCAGAAGTCCGTACTCCCGCCCTCTCTTTCCTAGCAATGACTCCGCGTCCCATCTTCTCGAGGTTGTGCCTCAGAGGCCCCTTGTGGAGGGAGTGGCGGCTCCCCAGCGGCACATTCCAAAAGCACGCTTGGAATGTTTCAGTTCCTGGGTCAAGCTGGTGCTCTAACCTCTCTGCTGCTGCAAATCTGACAAGACAGGAGGGAGGGTTGTGTAACTGAAAATAGGAAGCCACGCGGGATTAATGGGCTCAGTTGTCTTTTCAGGGTCCAAGACGGAGACTACTGATGACAATCTGGGACCAATGTGTAACCAGGGCACGAGTTGGGGGTACACGCAGGTACACGGCGCCCACCCATTCTTTTTACAGGGTGGACGCCGCCCCCCTGCTAAGAAGTCGGGCCTAACAGACATACGTTGAACTTGTCCCGGTGTAATTTTGAAACACTGGGAAACAATCATCAGCTCTTGATATCTTGACAAGGATGTAGGGCTGACTTCCTCAGAGTGGTTTAGAGCGCGTACATGGAGGAAGCAGGCCGTACCAATTCCCACAGAGACTTTTATTAGAAAGTTAACCCCTTCTACGTGGGGCTAATTCCCCAGCGGTGCGCGATGGAGGGCCGTGCGCAGCGCCGCGGTACTCATGACGAGTCCAGCTCGTCATGCTGCACAGTGGAGCTGTGCTCATGACGACCTGGACTCATCATGACTCCACCCACTCCAATAGAACACCCGCACAGGCGGGGAATTAGCTTCGGTTGGGAGGGACGCGGCAGTTATGACGAGATCAGCTTGTCATGAGCACCGCTCCACTGAGCATGGAAGGGGTTAAAGAAACCTGACTATTCTTCTGAAGAAATAAGATACAAACTTGCGAGGATGCAAGGTCTAATAACTCTGGTAGCTTTCTGAGGGAAGAGAGAGGCATGCACCTGGGGATGTAGGGCTGAATCCCTCTTGCATCCTTCGGGATTGGGGGAAATGTTTATGTGCATGTGGGCCAGGTCCTCATCTACTTTCAGAGACGCCACCACCTCTGGTATCCTGGCTCAGATAGACTGATATATGCTACAGGCGGTGCCTGGCACACTCCCTCCGATATAACCCAGTGCAAACAGAGGCATGCTCAAGTGGTGAAGAACCAGTTTTTTTGTTTCTCATATCTGATGTGGGCAGGTAAAAGCATGCACAGTAGTGGTGCAGGGTACACACCCTCCTTTATCCTTGTTTAGAAAGTTATACCCAAGCCAACAAGGGATGCAAGGCCCATTCTCAGACAGAAACGGTTACAGACACGGTCTCAAAGATGCACGGTTGGCTCCCACTCCTATCACCTCCAAGAGGCTGAGACACCCTCACTAAGGGTGCATGGCTGAATCCCAATTGTGCCCCCTGGGAATAAGAAACAGAGTGACGAGTGGTGCAGGACTGAGTTTATTTCATAACCTCGAAGAGAGTGAGAACTATATTCAGAAGGGTTTATTTAATATCTCACAGTAGTTAAATTCCGAGGACTTCACGTCATTGTTTGGAAGAGTAGCCTATGCCCTGGGTCTCTTGTTCCCAGTCAGTGATACCCTGCCTCCTAGTAGTGGGACAAAAAACTGCCCCTTAAAGCGTATCCATTCAGGGAAGTATTGTACATGTGTCACCGTGTATATGTGATCAGGTTCCTCTTCCACGTACCGTTGAGCACCCTCGCCTGTTCCTTTTTCTGCTGATCGATGTAGTCTGCAATTTTCTTCCCTCGTGCTCAAAGACTCCTCACTGAGGCCCCCACCCCACACCTTGTTTCTACCTGTATTTTCCTCTTCTCCTCTACCTTATCTTGGGCCGCCAACGCTGCAATGCCCTGATTTCAAGCTTTGTGTAAAGTGCCATATGCGGTTTTAGGGAGCTCACCTATCTGATGAATATACATTCGGTACAAACTGATTGACACACAGTTTTTGCACCTTCACGCAGCCCCTTAGGTTAGGCTGTCACCATTCCAAGAGAAAAAAGCCAGGCACTTATCATTGCTTCTTCTATCATTGCCAGCCGTGACTTTGCTAATGTTGGGCTATCTCCAGTGCTTAATTTGAGCCGGTGGTTTCCGTGCTCGGCACTGGCCCTTTATTAGTGAACACTGGCACTTGTGGCAGTCTGCCACAAGGTGGCGCTGTCTGAGATGACCACAACAAAAGTAAATTATTAATTCAGTATACAATAAAAATTACTATTCCCTGCCACCCAAGCCATTCATATAGCTTTAGGGGCCTGCAACATTCAGAATTGTAACACTTATAGGAGTGTGATGGTCAGTATTTGTGTTGTTACTATCATTGGCATCACAGTAGGGGTAATGTGTGGTCCAAGCTGTAGTAACCTCCTGATGACAGCCCTGGCACTTGTTTTTTTACAAATTAAGCACTGTCTATCTCCTTAACTCTGAGGTAAAACTGCTGGCGTGTTAGCTGCGTCATGGTGCGCAATGGTTGGGGGGATGCCCTGGGTGGAGTACTGCAGAACCTTCCTGTAGCTGCGATTCTCCTGAAAATAGTCAAGAGTCCAATTACTAAAGGCATTTAGAGTACGTGACGGAGTACTAAAGTGTACTTCTTCATGTACTCCTAAATACCTTTATGAATTTGCTTCCCTCCACTCTGTTTTAACTGTATATATGAATATTCCCAATTTAGATGTTTTCAGACCAATTCACAAAGGCATTTCAGAGCACAAAAGTACTAATTCACATACGATTGCCGTGGTGAATTGGGTTTAAGTGCTTGGTTTGAGTGCCCTGCACCTGTCACCATTCCCCTACAAGTAGCCGTGAAGAACCACAGTATGTTACTTTGTCTCCTTGCAGGCTCGGTGGGAGAAAGTACTACAGTTACATTTCCTCAAAGTCTTATTATTACTATTGTGTGGACTGGAAGGACCTGCTAGCACCACATTTTTCATATATCTCTGACAAAGCCAGAAAACTTTCAAATATTTCAAGCAACTTGTTAGCAATAATAAACTAACCCTGACCGGTACCATATCCAAACATCATTCACAGGCCTTCGAAAGACACTTCTTGATCTGCTCTGCTTCAGGACTTCTGAGGAACAGGCATGGCTCCAGCACCCAATCAAACTTTCACACTATGCAGCTGTAGACTCTATTGTTACTATTAAGATTCTTTAGTGTGTGTGGTGAATGACGCAAATATTGTTTCAAAAATATCAAGTTGCATGAATATTGTCGATACGAAAATATTGAGACACAGAATATAGACGGTAAGAATATTGTTTATATGTATATAATATTGTTTTTAAAACTACTGTTGTATGCACTAATGTTCCATTTAATACAGTTGTAGTAAACATAGTTTTACATTAATGTAATCTATATTAGTTATTTATATTAATTCTAGGTGCCAGTGTTAGTAATATAAGTGTTCAACTTTTTTTTTAGCATAGTTTGCAATTTTTAAAGCAAAATTGTATTTTTTACAGTTAATGTATAATGTGTTAACAGATTCTAGGGGTAGTAGAGGAATAGGGTATGAAGTTATTTAAATTATAAATTCGTTTTTTTATTTCCAATTATATTTTTATAGTAATTAAATATTTAAATGTTAATAACTGTGAACATTATTTGATACATTGCTATTTTAATTATTTAAATGTATTATGTGATTTTTAGTTTTAGTTGTTTCTCTGACCATGTCTGACCATGTCATGAATGATGTAATATGTGATGTCATCAGCAGTGCATTGCGGGGGCGCGAGTTATAGTTAGCTGAACTAACTATAACGCCAGAATTTCTTACTATAACTTTCCGGAAACCTATGGTTTTTTCATTGAATTTCTAAAATGCTAATTTCTAACTATAACATGCCTGAAACCTATGGTTTTTTCAGTGAATTTCTATGGTTTTTTAAATGCTAATTTCTAACTATAACGTGCCTGAAACCTATGTTTTTTTCGTGAATTTCAAAGGTTTTTTTAAATGAAAATTTGTAACTCTTATGTACCTCAACCCTATGATTTTTTTATTTTCTATATATATACATATATATATATTTAAAAAACAATTGTGAATACTTTTTAGTTAGGAAAACTATATTCATTCTTTTTAAAAAACAAAATTATACAGAAGTCGCACACCCTTCGCGCACCCTACATGATGGCTCTACGCATTCCGGTAGCCATTTTGAAAAGTCGTGTTTTAAAAGACCTGAGAAGTACTCGAGTGCCGCGCTGAGAGCCGCGCACCCTTCGTGTTCACACTAGGGGGCCGGGCTGAGAGCCGCGCACCCATCGCGTTCACACTGGGGGACCGCGCTGAGAGCCTCGCACCCTTCGTGTTCACACTAGGGGGCCTGAGACCGCGCACCCTTCGTGTTCACACTAGGGGTCACGCTGAAAGCCGGGCTAGGGTCGGACTCCAAATTTTTTTTAAAAAGAGCTCCACTTTCACTAATTTACATTCGCCTCGGGGAACGCATCCCCCAAGTCATGCCCACATGAACATATTTTGTTTTATGGGGAAACGGGAGGAGGGCGACGTGGCCCACCCTCCCAAGCCACTTCTGACCCAGGGGACCCCATCCCCTGGGGCCTGGCATCTCTGTTGGGGATGGCGGGGGAGCCCCAATGCCCCCACTGTTCCACCGGCTCCCCGCCTCCTGCGGGAGCCTAAATTGCTTTTGAGCAAAGAAAGCTGCTAACATGCAGCTCCCCTTGCCCAAAAGCAACGAAGCAAATCAGGGTTTGCTATGACAGGGCAGGAACTCTGTTCCCACCCTTTCAAAGCAAACAGCAATCACCAGGGGATGGGCACCCCAGCACACTGCAGGAGTTGGCCCTGGGGGGTGGCGGTCCATAGGACCATCAAGTGCTCCAGGCGGCGGGCCCGCGGCCTCCCTCCCAAAATATCTATAACCCCAGGTCAGCATGGAGGGGTTTCAACCCCCCACACTACTTTTTATTTATAGCCCAGAGCAGGTGGCAGTCCCCAGGGCTCGGGGGGAGGGGGTCCCTCAAGGCCCCCCCAATAATTTCAGTCCCCCGCAAATTAAGTTGGGAGTGCCCCCGGGACCTGGCCCACCCAGGGGCTTTTTGAAAACGAAGTGCCTCATTTTTTTTATTTCCAAGCAGAATCTACAACCCCAGCGCGCCTTCTGCAATGTAAAAAAAAAATGCTCTTTTTTCCCTGGGGGTCCTTGTGGGACCCCCTGAACAGGCCTATAGGGGTAGGGTGTTTGCACCCTGCCCCCTTTTCGCCATTTTCATCTTTATTTTTGCCTTATTTCTTGTGACTGGGTTACCAAGTCACAAAATGGCTGCCAACACATTCAGGTTTGGAGTGTTGGCAGCCAATCAGAATTGAGCTCGTGCTCGGGAAGATAGACAAACCCACCGTGGCCATAGATACCGATATTTTAATTTTTTTAATGTCTCAGCAACTACTGACCGTATTCACACCATTTAAAAAAAAGGTCACTTTCTACCAAATTTGGTGTCATTCCGTTCAGCAGTTTGGGCCTGTTTCCTATGGAAATGAACACACAAAAAACACTTTTTGGGACCCCCCTTTTTTCTCAGCCCCCGCTAGATGAATCACCCGCAAACTTTCAGGATAGGAGCTGATGTGGAGGAAATTTTTTTGGGGAGAATTTCAAAACGGTGCCAAAAATCTTCACATAAGAAAAAACGCTTTTTCAATGAGGTCCTAACTATAACTACCTACTGGCGGTCGCCGGTCGCCAGTAGGTATATATATATATTTGTTACTTTTTATTTTCCTGTTACTGTTAATATTGTTCTTTAATGTTTTTTAAAATTGTTAAATTATTTGCCATGTTTTAATAGAATAAATATATATATTAAATTACATTACTTCTTAAAATTAATTTTTATTTTACTTATATTATTAGTATTTACATATTCTAAATAAAAAAATATATACATATATATCCAACAAACGAAGTTTGGCCCAATGAGGAGATGCCACTAGTTATACACCTTTTAATTTGAGGAAAACAGCTCCGCAACCGGACAGTCATCCCCTCTTGCCAAGTAGAAACCCGACGCCTTTCGAACACTCCTGTGTTCTTGTTCATGGGCAACAGTAAAGGTAAGCATTATGGCTATTCAAAGGAGCCTCTAATAAATGATTCAAGTCCCGCCCATGTGGGCGTATGCCTACTGGCATGCTGGTACTTGCAGTTCCTTTGCGAAAAATAGAATCCCATGTGGGTGCCGTATTGCCCTTTAGTTTCTCTCGAGGTATTCCCCCTTTTTATTTTCCATAGGACGATTAGACACGGCTACAGCCCGAACGGCTGAATTACAAGAAAATTGGCAAAATCGTAGAGTCTGATTCGCAGATCACTCTTTTGCTTAAATGGTGTAAATCCCTCCAGTAGTTCCTGAGAAAATCGAAAGAAAAATATGTATCTATAAGCGCGTACCTTCCCGTGCACGAGCTGCATGCTGATTGGCTGCCACTGTCTGTCAACACTCCAAAACAGAAATTATGGGCAGCCATCTTATGCCTCTGTAGACTGAGGCACAAGAAAGCAGAAAATCGCGGGGTGCGTGTACCGTACACGCACGGTACGCACCCGGTACGCGTACAGTAAGCGTACCTTCCCGAGAAAGCTGCATGCTCATTGGCTGTCAACACTTCAAGTCAGGAAGTGTTGGCAGCCATCTTGTGCTCGGTAGACTGAGGCACAAGAAATCAGAAAAACAAACATGTAGAATATAAAAAGGGGGCAGGGTAGAAACACCCTGACCCCCTAGACCTGCCCAGGTGGTCCCACAAGGACCCACAAGGCCCAAAAATATTTTTTTTAAAACCTGGTCTGTTTTTATTCAAATTACTCCCAAATCGCGGGGGCATAGTGATAAAGAAGTGTGGGGGGGCCAATCCCCCCCACACTGCCCCGGGGACCACCGCCCCCTGGGGCAAAGCAACGCAGCCCCCTGGCGCATACTGGAGGCTCCTGGTGGGCTAGTTGGCCCCCAGGGACCCCAGTATGCAAGGAGAATTAGTTCCCCCTCTGCAAACACGCCAGGGGGTGCGTTGCAGAGAGGTGTAAAAAGGGGCATAGCCTCATTACACCTCTCTGCAATGCAGCCCCCTGGCGCATACTGGAGGTTCCAGGTGGGCTAGTTGGCCCCCAGGGACCCCCAGTATGCAAGGGGAATTAGTTCATCCTCTGCAAACGCGCCCGGGGGCTGCGTTGCAGAGAGGTGTAAGAAAGGGCGTGGCTTCATGACACCTCTCTGCAATGCAGCCCCCTGGTGCATACTGGAGGTTCCAGGTGGGCTAGTAGGCCCCCAGAGACCCCCAGTATGCAAGGGGAATTAGTTCCCCCTCTGCAAACGCGCCAGGGGACTGCGTAGCAGAGAGGTGTAAAAAGGGGCATAGCCTCATTACACCTCTCTGCAATGCAGTCCCCTGGCGCATACTGGAGGTTCCAGGTGGGCTAATTGGCCCCCAGGGCCCCCCAGTATGCAAGGGGAATTAGTTCCGCCTCTGCAAACGCGCCAGGGGGCTGCGGTGCTGAGAGGTGTAAAAAGGGGCATAGCCTCATTACACCTCTCGGCAAAGCAGGCCCCTGGCGCATACTGGTGGTTCCAGGTGGGCTAGTTGGCCCCCAGGGACCCCTAGTATGCAAGGGAAATTAGTTCCTCTCTGCAAACGCGCCCGGGGGCTGCGTTGCAGAGAGGTGTAAAAAAGGGTGTGGCCTCATTACACCTCTCTGCAATGCAACCCCCTGGCGCATACTGGAGGATCCAGGTGGGCTAGTTGGCCCCCAGGTACCCCCTAGTATGCAAGGGGAATTAGTTCCCCCTCTGCAAAAGTGCCCGGGGGCTGCGTTGCAGGGAGTTGTAAAAAGAGTGTGGCCTCATTACACCTCTCTGCAATGCAGCCCCCTGGCGCATACTGGAGGTTCCAGGTGGGCTAGTTGGCCCCCAGGAACCCTCAGTTTGCAAGGGAAATTAGTTCCCCCTCTGCAAACGTGCCCGGGGGCTGCATTGCAGAGAGGTGTAAAAAAGGGTGTGGCCTCATTACACTTCTCTGTAATGCAGCCCCCTGGCGCATACTGGAGGTTCCAGGTGGGCTTGTTGGCCCAGAGGGACCCCCATTATGCAAGGGGAATTAGTTTCCCCTCTGCAAACGTGCCAGGGGGCTGCGGTGCAGAGAGGCGTAAAAAGGGGCATAGCCTCATTACACCTCTCTGCAATGCAGCCCCCTGGCGCATACTGGTGTTTCCAGGTGGGCTAGTTGGCCCCCAGGGACCCCTAGTATGCAAGGGGAATTAGTTCCCCCTCTGCAAACGTGCCCGGGGGCTGCGTTGCAGAGAGGTGTACAAAATATGTTTTTTTCAATTTACATTAAAAATATGTAATGTAATTTAAAAAATAAAATATCTAAAAAGAAATAATTTAAAATAATGTAGTAAATCAGTATAAAAAATATAACAATTAATACATTTAAAGATTATCATTTACAAAACCATTGAAATTCACTGAAAAAAACCATAGGTTTCAGCCACGTTATTGTTAGGAATTACCATTTGTAATTCACTGAAAAAACCATAGGTTTCAGCCACGTTATAGTTAGGAATTAGCATTTAAAAAACCTTGCAAATTCACAGAAAAAACGATAGGTTTCACACACGTTATAGTTAGGAAACAGCATTTTAAAAACCTTTGAAATTCACTGAAAAAACCATAGGTTTCACACCAGTTATAGTTAGCTGGTCATTTTAGTAGAAGTAGAAATAAGCTTTATTCGATTTGCATAAAATCATAAAAGCACAACAAATGCATATAAAAACATCACACTTAATAAAAGCTTACATGTTAAATTTAGCATTTAAGAAGAGCTACAGTCATGAGCAAATCTTAAAACTCATCCAATATCATACAGTTAGAATTGCAAATAGTGATGACCAGCACAAAATACATGAACAAAGACCCAGGCAGAAATGTTTCACAGCATTGTTTTCCGCAACAACATGACCGATCTTAAAAAGCGAGATACTACAAAAATCACATGCTCGTCTTCCAATTTCAACAGTCGTACGAAGGCAGGCTTACAATTTCTTACTCCCCATCGTTTTAACAGAGGTTTCAAATAAAACTTTCTGGGGATGGAATAAAAGGGACAAAGGAGCATTAAATGCAGGTTAGATTGGAGTGCGATATTATCACACGGGCATATCAAGGTCGATGTAGACCAGTTATTCATCTCCGGTACAGAAACAATACGAAAGAAAGTACCGAGACGTAAACGGGTCAGAAGCATTCTATAATAAGGACTGGGGTCCACTTTTAAATACTTTTGCATGCCTTCAATAGGGGTGATTTCTTGGAAATTTAGGATGGTTTGCTTACTTTTTCAGTGTTCCATCTCAAGATTTCCAGATGGGTGGTCAGTGTTTTCTTGAGAGCTGCTCTAGGTACACCCTCCATGCTCCTGGGGTTTACATAGTAATCCAGAAGTCCTATGTCATTGAGTACAGATCTTACATATGACAACCACCGGAAGTTTGCGACCCCATCTAGGGCCAGACAGTCCTCCAGAAGGTCCCTGTTAAAGCTGGCCTCTCTGGTGGTCCATACCTTGTGCCATAAGAGGATTGGGGCTATCTTAATTATGTCCCCCAGATGTTTGACTCCCGCCTCTATATGTGTCATAAATGAGGATGTAGTCTTTGGGACACCCAGAAGGTAGTTGATGAACTGATTCTCACAACTCTGCAAGGATTGGTCCTTCTCGATGCCCCAAAGACCCGCCCCGTAGGTGGCCGTGGACACACACTTCGCCTGGTATATTTGGACCAGTTCTTTGGCTGGTTTACCACCCACTCTGTTAGAAAAGGCGCGTAGGGCACCTATAGTATGGATGAAGGCCAGCTTTCTGGCTTCGATCGCCTGTTTCCAGCGACATTTCCTTTCAAACATTATACCAAGATAACAAAACTTGTCTACGGTGGCTATATTCTGATTGTTCAGAAGTACTTTGCAAGGGATCTTAGTGAGCTTGTTACTACATGGCATAGTGAAAGTCTTCTGGATATTTACTTTTAACCCTCTATCCTGCATAAAACCTGCAAATTTAGACACTGCCCTCTGCAGTCCCACTTGTGTTCGGGACATTATGGCCGCGTCGTCTGCGTACAGAAGGATCGGAACCGGTTGGCCTTTCACAGTAGGGTAGTCATTTTGAAAGAGAGAAAGGTAATGGCCCACTGAGTTGATATAGTAGGTAAATAGCCTAGGGGCTAAGATACACCCTTGCCTGACTCCTCTTGACAAGGCGAATTTGTCAGTACATTCGCCTTGCTTACCAAATCTCACTCTTGCCCCACAGTTATGATATAATTCTTTAATAAAAGTGATTAGGCGTGCATCAATGCCCATTTCGGCCAATATTGTCCATAACAAAAGGTGGTCCACACAATCAAAAGCCGAACTCAAATCGACAAAAGTAATAAAAAGTGATCCACCTCTAGCCTGCGTGTATTTGGCACAAAGAAGGGCCAAGTTTAAACACTGCTCGGCAGTCCCTATACCCTTCCTAAAACCATATTGGAGGTGGGAAACAACATTGTGTTCCTCCTCCCATTCTTGGAGTCTCTTTAAGATAATCCTCCCTGCTAGTTTCATAAGGCCATCTAATAAAGATATTGGCCTATAGCAGGTTGGATCATCACGCCTGCCCTTTTTAAAGATTGGGACCACTATTGCGTCCGACCAGCTATCTATGAACCCCTGTTGGTTGCCCTTGTTCAACACATTTGTGAGCAAGGGGGCCCAAAAATCTGGTTCAGCCTTGTACACATCCACAGGGGTACAATCTGGCCCAGGAGCTTTGCCTGATGCACTATCCCTAATTGCATCACGCATCTCCCCCACCGTGAATGTAATATCAATAGGGAATGCAGAAAGATGGGGATCGGTCATTCTCCTACTGTCTGTGATTTCTGGCACAGTTGGAACATGTCCTATTAAAGTGGTAGATTCAGCTGGCTGAATGTCCGTATACAGTTTTTTAAAGTGTGTCAACCATATGTCACCTGTTATTGCCAGATCAATTTTATTACCTTTGTTAATTGGCTGGTACGAGGATTTAACAACCCTCCAGAACTTGGTGGGGTTTTTCTGGGCAGAGGCTTCTTTTAGTGAATCCCACGCTTGCTTTTTTAAGGCCAGGGTTCTTTCTTTTAATGTACTTTTATATGCTTTCCTAGCACTACGAATTGTATCGGGGTCTCTAGGTTTGAGGGCTAAAGCTTTTTTGAGAGATTTCAATGCTTTTGTGCAATTCCCATCAAACCACCCTTCTCTTTGTACATGATTAGTGTTCGCTGCCCTGGTCAGCAAGTTTTTTATTCGCTGTTGGATGTTACCAAAGGCAGTCATAACAGAAGAAGAATCCGCTTGTTCCTCTAAGCAGAGATTAACATCGTTTACTGAGTCTAAAAGTAGTTTTTTCAGAAAAGCAGCGGGAACAATCTTCTCCCATTTCACAGTGTAGCCATTAATTTTGGCTAGATCAACACCATAGGGGTACCTAGAAAGGGTTGTTTTCTTAAAGTTACGTTCCTTTGTTTTAACATTGACAAGAAGGGGGTAATGGTCGCTAAATACATCCTTACCAACCACACACGAGGTTAAAATTCCAGAATTGGCAGTGGAAATTAATATAAAGTCAATGGTTGAATTGCAATCTCTACCAAAGAACGTTGGCTCAAACTGCACAGGTGAGGAGCAGTGCAAGTTGGCAAAACAGAGATTGAATTTAAGGACAAAAGTGTTTAGCAACATCCCTCTCTTAGTATGCACGAAATGAGTTGGATATTCCTCGTCAGGGTCCGAAATACCACACAAGGGAGATTCGGACGGTAGACAGATGGTACAATTGAAATCCCCAACCCACATTATTGTAGCCCCCTCAAGGTTATCCACAATGTGTGACAACAGGCGAGATATGTTTGACATGGCGGTCTCCAATTCAGTGTCAGACATATTATTATAAAAGTTCAGCAAGGCTATGTTCTCTAATGTGCCCCACCTGAGAAGTAAAATTTGGAAGTGGGTATTAGAGATAAATTTATAGATCTTAACCTTTGTTGCTGTTGATACATAGACACAGAGTCCCCCCTTATTGTGACCCTGGGCTGATGGTATGGCAGGAGAATGGAAAGTTTGGTATCCTAGTAAATGCACTTCCTCACAGCACCAAGTCTCTTGGAAACACAGGATGTCATACCTATGGATAAGGTTCAGCCAGGCTTTATTGAGGGCCTTGCTAGCTAGGCCCGCCACATTCCATGAGATAAGTGAGCTGGTGGCAGTAACCTCGCCAATGTCTACAGAAGGACAGCCCCGATTCACACAAGATAGGTCAAGTTGTTGTCTTCTGGTGATAAAAGTGTGTGAAGGGTTCAAAGGATTAGGAATAACACTCTTACCCTCACACTGTTGTGACTGTAGGTGATCAGGTGACCATGGTTCGTTTAATGTGCCCGGGCCCGCTTCTGTTCTACCAGTGATGCTCTTTAGAGGGCTGGATGACGCAGAGTGGGTGGGGATGTGGTGGCTAGAACAAAGGCCGTCCGAGAATTTCTCTCCAATAAATGATTGATGGAGTCATTCATTGTCATCCAATCCAGATAACGGTTGGTAAAAATTTGACATGGGTATGTTCCAAAATTCTTTAGGATTGTGATGACGTGGGTTACCCCAGTGGAAGTTTGAATAATTAGTTTTCCTTGGTTGTAATGGTGCCTGACTGGGTTGTTGCCAGAAATCATTGGTATTTTGGAGTAGATTCTGATCTATTCGTGTCTTCACATAGGCTGAGCTATCACGGCCAAAAGGTCTGTATGGCAATTGGACAGAAGGATTCGGATGGTAGGGAAAAGGAGTATTATCACCCTTATGGAGGTTATGAAATGTAGGGGTGTTAAAACCTCCGGGGGTTTTTGGGCAGCCATAGCTATATGGGTGGTGGGGCCTAAGCTGGGTTGACGGTTTCCTCAGTATGGCCTCAGGATAAAAATAGCTTAGGTTGTGGGTTGAAATTCCCCCCTCCCCCATTCCAGGATACCAATCACTAATGTAGGTTACCAATCTGTGATCCTTGAAATTTACTAGGATCACGTCGCCTTCAATATCCTTGGGTCTGGTACCTACCCAATGGCATCGTCTGGTCGAGACGATATCGCCATTAAGGTGAGGCGGAAGTGGTCTATTTCTCCTCAGCCAATAAATGACCTTATTTTTCAGGTTGGCCTGATGTTCACGCTTGCCTTCTGGCGGGGGTAACACTCCCGTTAGCGCTATAACATAATTTAAGCATTCAGGAGGCAAGTCTACGGTGTTCTGTGATCTACTAATTAGCTGGTGTGGCATGGTAAGTGTGGGTTTTGAACTAGTGCTATTGTTTGGACGCTTAGTGTGGGACTTTTTAGGAGAGTTAGGTTTATCGGCGGTCAAAGGTTTTTCTGGTACAGTTGTTTTACTAATGCTTCTATTACTATTTTTAGCATGTAATATAGAGTTCTGGGTCGATTTTCGTGGCCCTGATGTTGAGGGTGCAATTGCCTTGGGTGTGCCAGACACTGTCTTAGGTGTTTTAGATGTTTTAGATTCAGTAGGTTCATTAGGAGACTGTGTAGGGACTCCAGGGTCCTTTGAGTTAAGAGAAGATGGCTCTGAATGCCCCTGTAGGAGTTTTTCCACATTCTCCCCTAATCTTTTGATCCTTTCAGTAAGGGGAAGGATCAGTGCCTTAATGAGGCAATCGATGTCATCCAATAGACCCGCGTAGCTGGGTACCGAGATAGAGCTGGGAATAGCCACTTTCTCGGGGACTGCAGCCCCAACCTTATTAGGAACAGTAAATATAGAAGGTAAAAACTGATTATGAGGAACAACTCTCTTTTTAATTGTCAACTTCTTTCTCCGCTTCCTAGGCGGGGAGCCAAGGGAGAGTTTGCTAGAGGGGGTTTTAGATCTTTTGGGAATGTCCCTGGGTGATGACAATGGGTGCTGGGCCAGAATCGTACACTTAGTATGGTGGTCAGATATGCTTGGTGTAAACACGGGAGATGGAATGTCTGGGTCATAGAGAGGGGCAGGATCTACAGCAGGGGTACATAAGTCAATTGACTGAATGTCAAGTACCTGGGAATTGGTGGACTCATCAATAGTGATGATTTCATTCTGTGCGGTAGATTCCGTCTGAAAGATGAGTGGAATATCATCTATAAGCGGTGAAATGTTTACAAGATCTACTGAGGGAATAAACTCCATTACAGTTGCGCTGACTGTTGTAGTTGCATCCACGAGTGTTGTTGGTTTTGATTTCAGCCTGTCAATAGAAAGACGCCGAGTCGCCCTTTTTTCAGCCAAGGTAATTTCCCGGTCTACGTCAGTCTTAATTTTGGCAAAAAATTTGTCCAAAGGGCCTAACGCGGAGGACCCTTGCGCAACCGGTGCCTGCAATGCCTCAGAGGAAGACATCGCTGTCGGTAGTAAAGCGATGCGAAGGCAAGTGGGCAGGATTTCACTAGGATTGCTTACTTGGACAGTTAGGTTCCCGGGAAGGACTTAGAGAAAGGGCCCGGCCCGGCCTCGTTTGGCCCCGGACGGCCACAGACGGCCCCGCTCTTCTCCCGGTCTTCTCCCGGCGCTCCCCGCGCGCTCCCGCGCCGCGGAGATAGCGACTCTTTTTGTAGCTATGCTGGATTGGCTTCACCGAGAGGGGCGGTGCCGGCAGGGAGAGCAGCCCAGCTGGGATTGGGCGCGCGGGGACTCCTGGTCCGTGGAGTCCCCCGCTCTACGCTCCCAGCCCTGCCGGTCCTGTTGGTTATTAAGTGGCCCCTTTAAATTATTGCTGACAGCTGCTCAAAGCCGCGAGGCGGGACCCGCGGAGCGGGTCCGGCGAGGCGTGGCGGCTGCAGCTAGCTGTTACGGTGATGCAGGCAGGAGGATCGGCTTTGGTAATGGCAGTCCGCTGTTGCCTTGTTACTGCAGCTTTTTGATGATTGTGAAGGCGGGGGGCGGTGCCGGCAGGGAGAGCAGCCCAGCTGGGATTGGGCGCGCGGGGACTCCTGGTCCGTGGAGTCCCCCGCTCTACGCTCGCAGCCCTGCCGGTCCTGTTGGTTATTAAGTGGCCCCTTTAAATTATTGCTGACAGCTGCTCAAAGCCGCGAGGCGGGACCCGCGGAGCGGGTCCGGCGAGGCATGGCGGCTGCAGCTAGCTGTTACGGTGATGCAGGCAGGAGGATCGGCTTTGGTAATGGCTGGTCATTTTACTCATACAAAACCTTTGAAATTCCCCCGTTATGGTTAGTTCAGCTAACTATAACTCGCGCGCCCGCAATGCACTGCTGATGATGTCACATATTACATCACTCATAACATGGTCAGTGACATCACTCATGACATCACTCATGACATCTCAAATGACATCACTGATGATATCACCCTTGTGAAAGAGTGGCAGACCTCCTCTCACTCTAATATAACCTTTGATACACACATTCAAAAATAGAAACAAACATTTTCAAGAAAATGGAGATACCAATACCAGTTACAGCAACCTATTCCAACATCTACTTCCACATCCACTCATTCACCAACAGTTCTATATAGTCACTCATACATGTACTCAATCATCATATGTACTCATACACCTATACATCCTGTTACACACCGATACTCATCTATTAGAGTTACTTACACACATACTCACACATGCAAATAAACTATCAAACATCCATTTACTTGCATATACAGCTATACACACAAATATACACATACTGACTCTATTAAACGATCACTTATAGAAACACATACTTAGTTATACAGGAACTATTCAAATCTCTAACTCTCATATATACTCACTTATATACACCAATACTCACATATAGTAGTTTAACACATATGTACTAAGTCATAAAGACAGTATTGAGACAGTCATTCACTCACTAACACACCTATACACACACTCATCCACCCATACAGTCCTGCACACATGCTATCTTCAAAACACATATAAACAGTGAGTCACTCATTAATGCATCTATGTGCTAAGTAATATCCCCCACCAAACCATATAAACACTCAGACACTCATACTGATACTCAAAAAACCAACTAATAACCTATATAGATACTCATGTGGTTACTCACCAACCCATGCAGCCACTTATTCAAAAAATGTGTGAGACTGATACAGATATTTACATATTTAAACATCACTCACTAACCCATGTATTCACTAAGATTCAATTAATCAGTGAGTTATACAATCAATTTTACAAAAAAGTCATCCATTTAGACACTAAGGGCCCTATGTAGGTAATCCCAGATTACCGATTCTTAAATACCGAATCATACCGATTCGGTATTTAAGGACTGGCAATCGGGATGTAGGTAATTTTACCGAATTAATTACCGAATCGGTATGATTCGGTAATTAACGAATCAGTATTTACCGATTCTGTAATTGCCATTAATTCCTATAGGCCTTGAGGCCCATAGGAATCAATGTCAATTACCGAATCGGTAAATACCGATTCGGTAAAATTACCGAATTTGCAAGTGGGACAGGGTGTCACTTTGACACCCTGTTGCACCCCTGATTCTGGCTTGTGTGCCATGTGGCACACATACATGCCCTGTGCATGTACACCTGTGCCATGTGGCACACATACATGCCCTAAGGGCATGTATGTGTGCCACATGGCACAGGTGTACATGCACAGATGTGCATGTACACAGGAATTCGTTATTTACCATGACATAGTATGTCATGGTAAATAACGAATTCTTAAGGGCCGGTGGCACTGTTTTCAGTGCCACCTACATCACAAATTTGAGATTCGGTAAATTTACTGATTCAGTAATTTACAGAATCGGTAAATTTACCGATTCTGTAAATATACCGAATTGGTAAATTTAAGGCCCCCTACATCTCAATCACCAAATACCAGTCAGTAACGGCTGAAATCGGCTGTTACCGACAGGTATTTGGTGACCTACATCTGGCCCTTACTTACCCATTTATTCTTCCATCAACCTTTAGATATACATATATAAAAAATATTTCTTTTTCAGAAAGACACACATCCACTGGATGATGTCATCAGTGATGACATTTGAGATGTCATCAGTGATGTCATGAGTGATGTCACTGACCATGTCATGAGTGATGTAATATGTGACGTCATCAGCAGTGCACTGCGGGCGCGCAAGTTATAGTTAGCAGAACTAACTATAACGGGGGAATTTCAAAGGTTTTGTATGAGTAAAATGACCAGCCAACTATAACTGGTGTGAAACCTATGGTTTTTTCAGTGAATTTCAAAGGTTTTTAAAATGCTAATTACTAACTATAACGTGTGTGAAACCTATGGTTTTTTCAGTGAATATATATATATATATATATATATTATATATATATATATATATATATATATATATATATATATATATATATATATATATATATATATATATATATATAATGGTATAAATATCAATTTTTAAATATACCTACCTTACTTTTGTTGATATTTTGTTCCATGATATTTCTGTAGCTTACATACAAAATATCTAAACTCAATATTGTTGTTCTCAATATTCTTAGATACAACCATGTGTGTGTCTCGGTATAAGTATTTATAATTGTTGTGCAATTGTTCCTAATTTTCTCTTTTCCTTCTTGTCCTTCATCTTTTTTTGTTAGAATTTGATAAATCTATTAAAACTTGCTGTAATACTAAATGTAGAACTGCATTTTATCTAGAATTCTAGCTCTCTGCCCGTTTGAGATGTTGGTTTACCAAAACCAGGGGGGTGTGGCTGGTGGTGTTTTTGGCATCCCCAGTATTGAACCACAGATTCCAGTGCTCCTATTACCAATTTACTGGTTACAAATCTTCTAAAGGAGGTACGCTCAACATCTGATGTTCTAAGGCAAGAAGTTCCTGTATGGTAATTTTCATACCTGACCAAGTGTGAGGACATTGTTCGGTAGAAAAAGGACTCCAAGCCTTGTGACTTGATACTTTCCCTCCAAGAGTTGAGTCTGGGTACCTGCATGGTTCCTTTTTGAATGGGCAAAAGAGGGGCTGGCAACAAGGAAGATCACGCTCTGTGGCCATACCTGGTGAGAAAACCCTCTTACCTCAGTCTGCCAGTTTCCATCCGACTAACAAGCCAGGGTAACCTGCATTACTGGTGCCTACATGGATAGTGACAGAAGTTGGGTTCTCAGTGACCTTTGTTGAATTCCAACGCACATAATACAATAACTCTCCAGATGTCAACTGCTAAGAACTGCTTGCTCCATCAGATGCACTACTGGACCCCATCATTAACTGCATGCTCTACAGAGGTAGGCAAGTAATTTAGAACCATTTACAATTTAAAACACAATAAAAACCAGGGGAGAGCAACATAAAATGAACTGGCACATGCAGAAGGGGGATGCACTAGATAAGCAAATCACTGCTTGTTTCCAAGTAGGCAGAAAAAAAGCATACACGTGAGGAGTGATGCTCATGCATGCAGAGCTTTAAAATTACAGTTTTCTTTGTGGAGAACCTTTTTGTGGTCCTCCCTTTTGGAGGAGACAATTCCCAACAAGTTTGGAAGTAGGGAACGCAGAGTATAAAGAAGAGTAGTGAACATCTGAAGTGTATAGTCCTAACAGCGAAGAGAAGTTCTATTGAATAACATCAGGTTTTGCTGTGACATGAAAGAGTAATGTTTATGAACAAGACGGTCGGGGTCCAGAAAAGTGTTTCCTGTTGGAACACTAGCCCAGTATCTTGCTATAGTGTTAATAATCCAGCTACTCTATCAGGTGGGGATATTTATGCATATGTTTAAATCAACCATTACCAGTCATGTAGATAGGACAGTCACAACGAAGTGGATTGTCAAGGTCAACGCAGGCTCTTGATTTGTGGTTCTGGGACCAGGTAATCCCTCCTGTTTACTTGACCATCTCCACTTTGGATCTCACAAATGGCAAGGGCACAGACTTCGTCTCTGTTGCGGGTGGAAGGTGAGCCTATTATTCAGGGCCGAGTGGCCTCCAGTTTCTGAATGGACTAGCTGGTGGGAGGAGTGGCTTGTGACACTCTTGCAGCCCACAGGCTGGAATGATGTGCCCTGATTCGATGCCACATCGGGCGATGTGCAGGAGGCAAGGATATTGATGTTACAGTGGGTAGGCTTGCTAGGGGGTTGTCTGTCAATCGGAGAGGTCTCTTGGTGTCCTAACGACAGACAAGTCTCAGCATTTGCAGTACAATTGCTTTGAGGGGTCAGTAAACAGCTAGCTTCTTAAAAAGTGATTCATTTAGATGAGAATATACCAAAGACTAATGTTCTAAGTCTAACACTACATCTCACACTCTTAATTCAAAAATAGCATTGCAAGAATGCCCTCATATACAATTGTCTGTAGTTACAACAAGCGTTCTCGCTTATAACTACTCTGAATCCAACATGTGGCACTTTTACAAAGACTGACTTATCCACTTGAAATAGACGTTAGACTTAATCTTACTATTTTTACTATTTACGGTGGTGCATTATCTTAATCCCTTGGATCTGGCCCCCCAAAAAATCAGAAAAATAACAGAAAGTGAAAAGTATTGCGAAACCCCACAATTAATTAGACTATTACTCATCAGGATACTGTTTTCCTTCGGGGCTGCCCAGTGCTTTCAATCATGTTACCCTTTGAGTGCAAGCAGTGCAACTGCAAAGAGGAAAGAAGGTATAATATTATGACCCCTAACTGTGTGAAGCTATTTCGCCACACAGATTAGCAGTTGCTCTGTTAATATGCGACCAATGAAGAAGGCGAATTCTGATGATGTCATCACTGGTGTAGTTGTGCTATGCAGGGAGGACCTAAGGAATCTTAAGCAATGATACAACTCAGACACAATGTGGACTTCATGAAATGGGGCAGTCTTGCGTGCAAAATGCAAATACAGTTAATGACGAGTTAGAGGAATATCTATATTTGGTTTTACTGGAAAATTATGCGGTAATATGTCTCCTTCTATTTCAGGATTAATTGACCACCGTAACAACTGTTTACCAGAATTTCTGCATGAGGTAATTATCAATCATTAATTCAGATCCTAATTTTCTGGTTGTTTGCTGTAAAGTCGTTAATAGCGAACACACAGATGTGTTAACGTTAACATTGTTGAATTGTGATTATCTGCATGGAAATAATATGGATGAGCTTGAAATAAAACTGAATAAGTGTTTGGGAAATGTATTGGATATTTGCCCCGATGCCTTGAAGGTAGGTTCAGGTCACTTTAATGCAGAATATTCAGTGAGAATTTTCGATCAAACACAGCGATTGCCCAATAAATATTCTGGAGGACTGCATATTCAATAATTATTTACACAATATCTGAACAAGAGGAATTATCTTCTATTAAATGCATTAGCATATCACACTTCAATACATGTTAACTGGTTTCAATGTCAAGATTGCCCTGCTGAACTTCTAGAATCTCTGCTACTCAGCGTTTTTTGACTGGCCATAACGTTGATTCTGGCAATTATTTTCACCTATTACCGTCTTTCTGGAAGAGCATTTTCCCCTGAAGTCGACCATGAACCATAGTTATTTACCATACTAACGCACAGTGGAGGTGTGATGTTTACTAGTGACTATCAAGCACATGCATCAAACATGCCATTTGCAATTCCTTATTAGCGAATAATAAAGATTCGCTAATAAGGAATCGCAAATGCCTATGCATGTAGTGATCGCTGAGAATGTGTAAATGTAAATGTAAATGTAAAGAGCGATTCCTACAAATTCCTTAATTGCGACTCGGTCACAATTAAGAAATGGCTCCCAATTCATTCCTATGGGCTTACTGGCCCATAGGAATGAATGGGAGATTGCATGCGCAATTTGGGAGAACCAAGGTAGTCGCAAATTGCGCATGCAATTTCAAGGGTGCAAGGGTGTCAAAATGACACCCTGTTGCACCCCTGAAATAGTGATGTGCACCCAAGTTACACACACACATGCCCCAAGGGCATGTGTGTGCGCAACATGAAACTTAGAAAAATTAACTGAAGTGCATTTTTCAAAGTATTTTGCAAATTACCATCAAGTTCAACTTGACGCCCCTTATTAGTGAAATCGCTGTTCTATAGTGGTTCTTGCATTGCATTTAAGGAATCGCAAATTACGATTCCTTAAATGCAATCGCAATTTGAGAAATCGCAAATAATTGCGAATTCTCAAATTGCGAGTGCCTTGAACCTTGATGCAACGCAAATACCCTCCAATGGTTACAATGTTCAACTCAATAAGTAGTTAGACTACATTGACACATTACACAGTATCAGTTCTGTGTCTGCAATGTCATTAGGCAGGGATTTAAGAAATTGTTTAGTCGACTAGGACCAAATTATAAACATAATTGACTAAGATGGTCATATGGAGCATGCTAGGAGGCCAGCTGGGTTGGCAGATTCCCTTATCTTTGCCCTTTTGGTGGAAACCACCTGCTTTACTCAGAGATCCCTGCTATGTTGGCAGGGATTATTTTGGTGGAAGTGGTTCCGCTGGTGCCTCCAACGCTTTTGCATCATTTTCAGTTAAACTTGAAATTTGATTCCGCCAAGCTACCATGTCCTTATGTCTGATCAGGATTATGTATTGCTTTGGTGAAAGAAACTTCCACTGCGGGAATTTCTTCCTTGCAGAACAAGAAACAATGGCCCTAACATTGAGGCAATTCTCTCCCTGATCATAGTGGTTCTGTGCATGACCACTGTACCTGTCAAGATAGTCATGGGCTGGAAGAAAGAGCACTGGACCAATCTGAAGCCAGCTGGCCTGTGGCAGACCTGATGCTGGCAGAGGCTTTCCTATGGCATATTAGGCTTAGGTTACATGATGTATGGAAATCGCAAGTTTCACAGGGTGGGAGAACTCCTGATTTATGTCGGTTTTCCCTCCTGACCAAACTTTCAATGACACTTATTCTATTCACAGGGTAAGGCCCAGATGGCCAATGTAACTTGCTACTTAAAGATGAACCACAGGAGTCGGCCTTCCCACTCAATTTGAAGTTTTAAGAAATTAACCTGACAGAAGAAATGCCCTGATGTTGCTATTTAATTGCGGTCCCAAGAAGTTAAAAGTGAATTATCCTGCAGATGTTAGCTTATTGTCTATCTATATTGACGAGGTTTTTGCAAAAATCCGAGAAGTCAAATAGTTTAATTGCTCTAGTTCAGTCATTATTACCCCAGACATAGACATGATTTGTGAAAGGAATACCTATAATGCAGCTGTGCTTATGCTGTTGCCTAAGTGATGCTTGAAAATAAACTCTTTGCCACTGCGTTAGGCGTTTGTGGAATTCAGCACTGTGAAGGGATGTGTAAGATGCGGTGTTCTAGATCTCTTATTATTCTAACAAGTGAGTCATTGAGGTGGTAATGCTCGAGGACAGTGACAGGAGTTTGTCCTGACCCCTCTTTGTTAATCTGTATAAGGTAGTACTGGATCAGAAAGTTTAAGAAGATCAACCCCCCCCCCCCTCACAAATTTGCTTGCAGAGCCTTTTCAGCATATTATGCTGCTGGTACATTGTTTTTATCTTGCAGCTGCCAACTTGCAATCAATCTGATGAAAACTCAAACAGTGACACGTGTAAACCCAGTGTTTAAAAGATGCTTTATAATGGTATCAGGAATACTCCACTTAAACAGCTTAAGTTGGGTGTCACTGGGGTGTGCAACAACCTTTAACTCTTCTAAGGCTTCTTTAACTTTGATTGCACTGATCTCCAACCTAAAGTAACCCACTCCAAGAGAGTAACATAGCGGAACCATGGAGTTGGGGAAGTCATTCATCTAAAAAGCATGAAACAAAAGATGGAAAGAAAGGTGGGAGGGAAGGAGAGAAGGATGTTCTTCTGTGGGGACCCTTATCCGAATATATCTTAAAGGTTGTTTAACACTTTCCATTTCCTCCTTGGGGGGTGCGGGAAGGACCCTTCCGTACGGACATATCCATTCCTAATAATGTCCTCATTACCTCTCCATTTTATTTGGCAATTACTTTTCATGATGCTCCCGCGTTTTGGCAAATATGTAAATTCCTGCATCATATTACCATTCAGTCAGATCCTCTCTGAGTTTGTTATCTTTTCTGGTTCCAGTTTATTGCTACCTTTCTTTTGGCTAAAATAACATTCAACACAGTAAATATATCCCAGAGTTTGCCCCTCCTGGTTTTCGGGGCAGTACTCCGTAAGAAGTGCATAGGACTACCAGCGGAGGTCTCCTCCGTTATTGGAAGCAGCTTTGACAATTCTTCTCTTCAGAATCTTGATACATCAAGACAGGGTCATGATATCAGAGCTGGACTGGCCTTTGATTTCATTATGCATTGCCTCGTTGGGCTGGAGTCACTGGAGGGTGGTTTTGAAAGCCTAGAGTAGGTGCCTCTGCCATCCTCCCCTGCTCCCCAGGATTAATTGCAGCAGGCACAGTGGCCTTCAAGAGAGAGATAGAGAGGGGATCAAGAGAGTCGAAACCGATGGAAAGACGGCAGGGGAGGGAGGGAGGGAGTGTGGGAGTGAGGGAGAGAGAGAGAGAGAGAGAGAGAGAGAGAGAGAGAATGGATGGATGAAAAGAGAGAGGTTGTGTGAGGAGATGAAGGGTGTAGGGCTGGTTTGATGCTATGTTGTTTAATGAGAGTCATATATGTTTTATGCAGGTAACTGTATTGGACTAACTTGGATCTGATATTGCTGGATAGCTTTTTCACCTGCCGGCAAATCTTTCCCAATTCTTTGCCATAAAGGGCCTCCGGAAAGTCAACCTCCAATCTTTTCTTTGCCCTCTGGAATTTTTCCCTTTGTCTCCGTTGAGCACTGAGTAAAAATTGACTAGAAACTACCTCCCAAAGGTCATATCAAATTATGTTGACAGTGTTACTGACATTTCTGGCGCTTCTGGAAAGCTTGTCCACTGGGGTCTGGCAGTTTGTGCCTTTTCCATATACAGGAGCTCCATTCCAGTGGGTCACGGTTTGGTTTGGGAACCATTAGCGCTACCTTATGGAAGTTGGCAGTTTCCCCACAATCAGCAGTTTGTCTGCTAAGATCAAGGCATGAATCTGATACAGATCTTCTGCGATTACATTCCTCTTGGGTCTTTCCCTTTCTTTGGCTTGTTGGTATATGCCTTCTCCCAATCAACTCCATGTAGTCACTGGTGTGTTGATTCTTTTCTAGAATGCTAATCTCAAGGGCAGTTCTGCAGCTGGCCTGGTGCCTCTGTTGCTGCTGTTCTTCAGTTCTAGAATGTAGTGTGGGCTTTAGGAGTCGGTGGTGGCCTTGCCTTGAATCATTGAGTAGCCGTGTCAGCTTGAGCACCTTCAAGATATTAAACTTATCTCCTGTTAACTACAAAGATGCTGTGGGGTGTATGTTTCTGGGATCTTTTTTATCTCAACAAATGTTTATTTCTGAAGTTAGTGGGTATTCCAATAATTCTTGCTGTTTCTTTGTCAACCTGGGCAGTCTTATGTTCCTCAGCATACCATTTATCTGCTCCTTGCTCAACCCGTCGAGGTTGTCTATGGAGGCCTGACAACCAGTTTGCAGGATGGAGTGAATGCCTATTTGCGTGTCTCACGTCCCCATTCTACATTCTGAAGCCCAGTATAGGGGTCTGAGCCTGCTCTTTTCTCAGTAGCCAAGCTATCTGCCACCAGTCTTTTCACCTTACCTGTACAATCTTCGGGCCAATTTAAGTCTATGGTGGCTATGGGACATTTTCCCGTCTGACCGATCTAAAGTGTAAAGGGCCTCTATAAACTCTAAATATGACAGACAGGACACCCGCCACTATTTGCGGGACGTCCCGTATCAGCCAAATGCTGAATCAGGTCCTTTGTCTGTTCACTGTGTTAAGACTATTTTTCAAGTGTTACCCAATAGGCACTAAGCCACCACAGTGGGTCTTTTTGTTTCATCTTGGACTACCCCATTTCCATATTTTGTTAGGTCCCACTCTGTTTTACTCAAATGTCTGGTACCACAGGTCCTGCCCATGCATTCCCATTATGTATGGGGCCGAATCCCAGATCTAATCTGAGATAAACCCTAAACGTACTACTTTTGGTATTCATAGAAGGCATTTAGTAGTAGTAAAGTTAGGACTCCTAACTTTACTACTACTACTAAATGCCTTTTGTGAAAACCGAAAGTCGTAAAGTTAGGATTTTGTCTCAGTTTAGTAGTAGTAAAGTTAGGAGTCTTAACTTTACAACTAATAAATGCCTTCCGTGAATACCAAAAGTAGTAAGTTTAGGATTTTATCTCAGACTAGTTCTGTGAATCGGCCCCTATATTTGTAAAGGCTTCCCATTCAACTGCCAAGCTTGTGTCAGAGTTCCAATAAGCCTCAGAAAACTTCGTCATGACCTGACTCCTATAAGCAAGAATATTCCCTCACATTAGGGGGATGCTTATACCAACGGTCTACGAATCCCACCTCCTGCATTATCGATTTAATGGCTACAATCATGTCTGGCTTCACATTAATTGGGGGGGGGGAGACTGTCCATGCTACTATCCATCACGAAATTCAGTTCGCCTGCTAAAATCACAGGGGATGCAGGACGGATGCTATCACCTACAGCAACTCTTGACACAATGCCCAGTCGCCCCAATTGGCAGCATATAAATTGACTATGCACAGATTCCTGACATTCATTATGCCCATAGAGAAGCAGCTATTGTTCTTCCCCATCACTTCCGTCTGCATCTGGAACACTATTTCCTGTGCCACCTGTGTTGTAACTCTCCTGGAGTATGGACACCCTCATCATTTCTTACTCAATTTCCTTGCTTTGTCTGTTGTGAGATGCCCCTAATGTAGTACAGCCACCCCCACTCCACTCTTTGTGTGTGAATGCACACTGCATCTTTTGGGATATTATTCCTTGTAACGTGTACCCCCTGTAGGATTGTATGAGGTAGTCTAGTGGTTGGGGTGGAGTTAAGAGGGAGGAGCAGGAACGGGAGGAGCCAGGGACAGGAACCGGGGCAGTTAGAGTAGGGACAGGGTCAGGAGAGGATGTAAGAATAAAGCTCTCATAAACATAAAGAATTGTCGGTCGTTATTGCCACTACGACACGACAGCTGGCGACGAGGGTGGGATCGGGCACATCGTGCAACCAGTGGTGATCCCGTGACACTGTATGACCCTGTCCCCGGTGGCGCAAGTGAGAACTGTGACCTCGCGACCACCGTGACGAAAGGAAGCGCCAAGGCGAAGACTGAGCCGCCAGGAACACTGCCTGTGTGGCCTGAAGCTCCGTGGTTGTGGAGCGTGGCGCGCTGCGAGTGAGTGCCGTGAAGAATGCAGCTAGCGCGATCGCGCGCCAAAAAGAATTCAAAGCTCACCCCTGAAGCGTGAGTCTTGGAGAAGACGGAGGACGCGACGTCGGGAGCTCACCCCGGTCGTGCCTGTGTCCTTCGCTGTTGTGGTGGAGGCGGCAACAGCCTCTGTGCCCAGGGAGAGGCCCCGGCACCCGGTGAGTGTGGTGAATGGGGCCGAGTGACTGAAATATTGAAGAGAAAGCCAAGTCTCGTGAGAACCGAGACTTCACAGCGGCGGCCATCTTTAGGTCAGGCAGCCACAGACATCCCCTTTGTGAGGAATGTGAGCGGCCATTGCTGAGTCAGGCAGGCCAGGTTTGGAAGTAAGCTTTGGCAATCCAAAAGGAAACAAGCATTGGCGCACACAACAGCCAAGCATTGGCAAATGTAGCTGATGAATGCAGAGGAACAACCTTGGCAAATACACCGGAACACACATTAGAACATGCAAGACTTGCAACGAAACAAGCACTGGTAGAGATAAATACACAAACATTGACAAGTACAAAAGCTGCAACAAGCATTAGCAAATGCAAGGGACAGGTAGAGGCGACAGGAAAGCCACAGCAAAACAACAAGCACAAGCAAATGCACAAAGTAAAAGGCAATATATAAACAAGCAAATGCAAGAATTGCAAATGAAACAAGCATGAGCAAACACAAATAACAAATAAAGAAGACGTGAGCACAATCAGGCACTGGTACAAGCAACAAAAGGTGCCATGAATCGAATTGACTTTAGCAACAAACATAAGCACGTGTTTCAAGTACAAACAAGCCCGAGCAAATGCAAGCCTCGACGTAAACAAGCACAAGCCCACACAAATCTCGAATGAAGCTAACACAAGCAAATACAGATTCTGAACGTAACAAACACGAACAAAGGCAAGTACCGAAGTAAACGTCCAGCACCACGCAAAGATAAATAGTCAACAGTAGGAAGAACTAAGAAATCAAATGATACAGAAGCGTGAGCAAGCGAACATCAAGGAAGCCTTCCTTCATCCTTGAAACCACTGGATAACCGGTGCCAGGCCGAAAAGAAACGCAATAACGAGATGTCAATGGCGTTGCATATCATCGTGGAAGAACTCCAAAGTACCTGCAGCTAGCAAGCCACCCTAACGAAAGTAGGAAGATGCTGAGCCACGCATCCCGCATGGAGCAGCTGAGTGGTGGCCATCTCGAAATCAGGAAATCCAACCCTAACTCACTGAAGTCTACCGAGACAGTCGTGCTAAGGGCGGACAGAATACAGTAGTCACCCAGGAGTGGCGAACCTTCCCAACATCGAAGGAGACGACAGGACCTCAGGCGAAGAAGGTCAGCAAATAAGACTGGAGGCAAAGTGAACAATCTTGCGACGGTAGTAGACAAAACCTTTCCTCCCTCATGGCGGTGGTAAATACAACCCATCGGTCCAGTCCCTGCATTGAAGTACCACCCCCAGTGCAACAGACTGACAGTCGGAGTTTGGGTCTCAAATGGAACCGGTGGCTGGAATCACTGGACGATTTTCTTGAGGCAATTGGTGAGCGAAGAGATAGAAAATGTCTGATACTACTCCTCCAGCTGGTCGGTCATGAGGGCCGACGCTTAATCAGAACATTTCCCAAAAGGGACACAGAGAGCTATGAAAGACTCCAAGTGAAGCTACGTGCCCACTTCCATGCACAAGTAGAAGTGGATCATGCTCGCATCGCTTTCAATACAGCGCGGCAGGAACCAGGAGAACCACTGCCGAGATTCATCACCCGGTTACTAAGTCTGGTACCCTGCTGCTACTTCAATACATTTACAAATGAAGAAGCAGTTCGGCTCTGAATAATCGAAGGCTGTTCAAGGGCAGACACGAAGCGCAAGATTCTTCAGGAGCAGTGGTCGCTAAAGAGAATCATCAGAGGGGCCGAGGTTGGAGTGCGGGTAAAAGCAAAAGACTTATCGAAAGACGTGCACTCGAATGCAAGACACATGGATGTCTGGAAAGAGGCATCCCTCATGTCTAGGGGCAAGGTCCAGGAAACAAACAAAGCTGAAAAGAGGGAGGGTGAATCAGAGCCAAGACGAAACAAGAGACAGAGCGTCATGGAACACTCCAAGTCACCATCACAAAAGACCAGGATGAATCAGGATTGTGAAAGCGGCACTGATACAACCTCATGGAGTTATTCAACCTCAAGGAGTCAGTCAACAGATGATGATACTGATACAACCTCACGGAGTTACTCAACCTCAAGGAGTCAGTCAACTGATGATGAAAATGATTATGAAGCAGATGAAGTGTCAAGTGGGACAGATCACACCCATGGACAAGATGGCAGATTGCTCAACCAGAAGGCAAGAAAGACGAACTACGGAAGACGGGACCAATCCCGTCAACGCTGGAAATCGGCACACGAACGACTCCGGGCATCCTCCCGCTATGCACCAAAGTCTATAGATGAGAGGGGAGGAGCCAAGATGGCGATGGAGACGGACGTGTAGTCTCTCGGCTCCTCGAGCCTTTGTTCCCCGCGACGATATCCTGATCTTTATCCTGCCAAGGCGCGACAGCGGGAGGACGGCGAAAGTGCGCTGCATTGGTTGGCGTTTCCCCGGTGTCCCTGCCTGCCTATGAGCCTGAGATATCACCGAACTGGCTGTGACGACCATTTCTACCCCCGGAACTGGGACCCAGGCTGTGATACATAGATGGCGGCTGCTGGAGCTACGAGGGGTGACTGAGATGGGGCGGTCCTGGCACCCTGACCTGCGCTACTATCTATTAAGGTCCTCACTAGCCCTTAACTTGGAATCTGCGTGCCTGCCGACTGGGAGTTCTCTCCGATGCCGATTTTCACAGAATCTACAGGTGAGGTGCGCTGCGCCTCCCCCATGATGGCGGGCATCTGGCTACCGTAGCTCCCCCACAAGCCTGCTCCCGCTCCGTCTTGATCGGAGTGAGACTTTTTCCTACGGATCGCCCACTGATTGCAGATCTGGACTGCGCCAGTAGCCTGGGTCCCTGTCGTTTTGTGCTGCTTATGCCCACGCACCCCTGTGATTCCCCCGGCGGTGCTGCAAAGATGGCTGGCTCGGCTGAGGTGACTGTGGATGATGCCTCGGATCAGGACTGGACTGCATTGTGGGGCCCTGGGCACTGTCTTGACCTGGGCGCCGCGCCTATGATCGTGGAGGAGATGGAATCCCCGGCTGCTTTAACTTATGGCTCTGTCCTCGCTGCACTTGCCGAATTGCGGGCAGGAATGCGTGAAGGCTCTAGATTGCTGTGCGAAAAACTTGAAGCTGTCGCGCTCAGGGTGGATTGTACATCGCCGGATTGCTTTTCTCACTGCACCGATTTGCCTCTCCTGACTCTTGACCGGGCTACATTGTTGCCACACGAGTGCTCTGTAATTCGCCTCTCCGGCAGTGTTGGCAGACGCGGTTTGTTGTCTGCCCATTTCACTGGCGCTACACTGTTTCCACCCCTGCTGGAGCTCATGTTCTCTGCTGTGGTCTCGCTGCCTTCGAAAATGGCGCCGCAGGCGCAGCATCTAGTTTGCTCGATTGCCCATGCTCAGCTAACCCTGCTTCTATCTCATGGTATTTTGCAATATTGGGAGCACCTGGTAACGCCACTCCGTTGGGCTCATGGAACTGGTCGAGATTGGACACGTCCATTTTGTTTCGGGACATCGTTTCCCTGCCGAGAGCGGCCATCTTGTTCCTTTGTTCTGCTAGTGGGGGTTGCCCTACGGGAGTTCTGTTCGGGGGGACGTGTGCGGACTGGTCAGGGCTAGAGGATTTCCCTTGGTAGATTGTGCATTCTTGGCCGGTGGGGACTCGGACTGTAGCGCTTCTTTAAAGTGTACTGATGCGGAACGTAGTGACTCTCCCCACTTTATATTGTACTCGCAGCTCACTGTTTTTGCTAACACACATGGGGTGGAGTGACGAATTGTGTCTGATTGGCGGGTGGTGACTCGGGATGGGACACTTCTTCAATGTGCGCTGATGTGCTGTGTGATGTCTCTCCCTATTTCACTCCGTACTTGATGCTGTCTAACCTTGCTATTGCATATGGGGTAGGAGGTATTTTATGGCTGGGGAGTCCGGGAGACCTGGTATTCGGTGGGCTCCTCCCCACTTTTCCTCTTTTATGGGAGTTATAGATTAGAATACTCTTTTCTTACTCCCTATATTTCTGATATTACACTTATTCCTTTTCTTTTTCTCTTCTTTCTTCCTTGTTCTATATTTCGGGTTTATTGGGCGACAGACACACTGCTGGGGGGGGGTAGGCCGTAGCCGCTGCATGCGTGTAGGGTGGGGGGTTGGGGGATGGGGTTTTAGTTTCCTGGTTTCAGTTTCTATGGTGCCTTGTTTTTTTTTCTTTGTTTTAATTTCTTCCTCTTTTTCTATCTTGGGTCCGTGTTTGGGACAGCTGAGGGGTGGGTGGCGGTGGACACTGGGTATGATGTTAGGTATGATACTCCAGCTGCACAAACTTCGAGCCGCCATGCCGCCTGGGGGGACTTGACTTTTGGGTAATTTGATTACATGGTAAAATTGTCGCTACTGTCACGTCACGCCTGCACGGACTCCGTTTTCTTAGTCTATTGTTTATGTAAAAAACCAAAAATGTCGAACTTTAATAGCTGCAACAAAAATACAAAACAAACCTTCACTACTCCTGGGACACAGTATCACGATGATCTACAGTGTAACTCTTAAATGCTTGCTTATCGTAACAATGTGTTACTGTGTCGCCGTATTGCATGCTTTGGTGCTTCAAACGTATCCGTGGCCGGCCTGTTGGTTGTGGGCCCGTATTTGTTCTTTTATTGATGCACAATAAAGGTTTCCAAAAATTAAAAAAAAAAAAAGTCTATAGATGAGTCTGAGGAAACATCAAGCAGTGAGACACATCACCCCAATGGCACGGACGTCAACACACCCAACAAGCGAGAAGAAGAAACCAACCACATGAGGAGTGGCAAGCCACTCAGACACCGAAAAGGGAGGGGCATGTGCACTCAAGACAGTTGTGTCAACGAGAAAACGGAGAAGGGACAATTGATGTCCCGTGAAAAGGGTAAAGACCAAATGCTCCGAGATCAAACTAAAGAAGTAAACGTGTGGTTAGCAAACAATCCCTCCACCGCAACAACACAGAAGACACATAAAGAGACATACCCAAAGAAATGTTCAGTAGATAACTCCGACTCCAGGAGCATGTCATCCCAGACTACCAACTCAATAAACCTATCAGTCACGACGCCCTCAAAGGAACGTTCTCAAAGGAAATCGGTGACCGACTCCTCCGAGTCGGAAAACATGTCTGTCCGATCATTCGGGTCAAGAAAATCATGGTCCCGACCACGGCCATGGCATCAATCACCCGAACGCACAACAGAACTAAAGGACAACAGGTCACATCAGTCATCGCCACTTCAAGACATGAATAATATACCGTCACCCCTGATGGGGTCAGCGAGGCTGACTCGAAGAACTGACGGAAGGAGAACAAAGAAATGGGACAGTATCTACCAAGTGGAAAAAGATTATCCCGTCACCCCGGGAGGAGGACCAAATGTGGTGACAGAGATGGACTGTCACCGAATGAGAGAAACAGGCACATGACCGGTTGGTCAAGGGTTTCGCCAGTCTCAAACACGAGTGGGAGGGGAAGAGACGAACAGAGGCAGCAAACGAGTCCAAGAATCAAGACAGGACACCCATTTCAGATAATACACTAACGTCTGGCATGCCTGACGGTGAACAGAAGAACATTGCTGTTCCCAACCTGACAAGACAAAGAGAAATAACCTTACAGGTGGGAGCTCGGAAGAAGACCAGCACATCGTCCGCTCCCGAAGGAGATCAACCGTCAATAGAACAAGAGTCACCAAGGAAGGCAGACTGCCACTGCCGAGCTGAGCCAGTAACAGTCACACAACAAGAAAGAACCACGATAACTGCGGAACCGGATAATAAGCAGCCCACACGCAATGGATTGCATTCTCAAAAGTGCACTCCCGCAGTTAAGGATGTCTTGGTTAAGACACCGGAAAGATTGATCAAAGTCAGGACCACCACGGATTCGACACTACTGATGCTTGAAGAACAAGCTGTCCGCCAACCCGTGTGGTGGATTGAAGAATTGCGAACACTGTGTAAATTAAGTTCATTTTGTTAAGAAGGGGGGAGATGTAGGATTGTATGAGGTAGTCTAGTGGTTGGGGTGGAGTTAAGAGGTAGAAGCAGGAACGGGAGGAGCCAAGGACAGGAACCGGGGCAGTTAGAGTAGGGACAGGGTCAGGAGAGGATGTAAGAATAAAGCTCTCATAAACATAAAGAATTGTCGGTCGTTATTGCCACTACGACACGACACCCCCTAGCAATGATCAGTATAACTGAGGATACCATGCACCCCTCAATGTAGTTTCCATGTCTCAGCTTGATAGAGGGATGGCATGCTCACATTAAGAAAGTCCTGCTCTACCCTGTCCCTCTCTGCATATAACCCAATTTTCAAATAACACATTTACTTATAAATACTGGACCAGTGCACCCTTGTGCTGTTCCATTCATTTAAGCCAACTATTCAGCTTTGCGCCCACCAGAGCGCCCTGGACTCAAGTTCACCAAGCCTTCAGTTACTACACCGTCCCTCTTGCCTCCACACCTGTTGCATTTTCTCTCTCCTCGGGCAGCTGTAAACCATTCTTCAGCACCATTATTTTGCATGATGTGAGCAGAAGCTCTGTGTCACCACCCTGCTGTGACTTCCAGTTCAGTTGGCTGCGGTGCTTAGTAAAATCCTTTTGTCCCGCACCTCCAGCCAGTCACAACATCCTCCGATTCCTTGAAGAAATGTATCTTTCTCTCTGCATAACCTTCAGATTGGCAGGATATAGGAGCATGCCTTTTAATCCCAGAGCCCGAAGTTTCTGCTTCACTGACTCAATGGACTTGCAGCATCTCTGAAACTGCTGCACATAATCTGAGAAATAAGGATCTGCTGATTCTCACAATGGAGGGTGACAATGTTTCTAGTGTTCTGCAGATTGGTGTCTCCGTTGTTCAGGAAGCACGCAATTATCACTCTCATTGGCCTGCCCGACGACAGTGGTCTTGCCAGTGCTGTATGTGCTATTAGTGATCCCTCCATTTAACAAGCATTTGCAATGCAATAGGTCTCGAAATAGTGAAACTTTGAGCTATTGGCATTGCAAATGCTAATGTTTGTTATTTTATTGTTTTGATTAAAAAACACAACAGCAGTAGCATAAGTACTAAAAGATATACCACTGGGCAAGGAAAGAGTGCAGTACCACGGGCTGTTACTAGGTGTCCCTGTGGAGTTGCAAAGGTACCTCTATTAGCCACATAAGATACTGCACACTTAATGCAATTATAAAGAAAAAGATTGCATCTCAGCATGTTTCCATTTGTTTTTATTGGAAGCAAGATTTTTGTCAGCTTGCGTTTTAAAAATGCACCATTGTTGTTCATTTAAATCTTTCTCTTTATAATTGCATTAAAAGCGCACTACGTTATGTGGCTAATAAAGGTCCCTTTGCAACTCCACAGGGAAACCTAGTAACAGCCTGTGGCACTGCACCCTTTCCTTCTTTAGTGGATTTTTTTTTATTACTTATGCTACTGCTGGGATTTTTTTCAACAAAACCAATTTTTTTTATTTTCAACACCAATAGCTCAAAGTTTTCCTGATGGGAGACCAATTGCATTGCAAATGCATTTTCCCTGCCCAGGTTGTGATACCACTCAACACACCCACAATACGCGCCTCTGTTGCCTAACTGCATTTCTTGACATTAAATCCTTTAGGGACTGGAAGAATTTACATAGCCGATTCATCTACAAGAAAGAATTTAAGTAAGCCCTAGATCACAGAAATTTGTTGGGGAAAAGCTGCCAACAGACAAATGCGCCCCACCCCAGTGAAAGGCAGTAACCTAAGTGCCGAAACAAAATAGAACCAGGCCAAATGGCATAAACTTTAAAATTAAGCCTCAGGACCCAAGGGCACCATCGACAGGGTACAAGGAAAGAACAGCAGGTGTGTGTATAGTTTAGTTTTCTTTCCTTTCGCATTTGTTATTTACAGAGTTTTATATAGTTTGAACTTGCCCCGAATCGGGTATCAGAGCACTTCACATAGCTCCGGTTGCATTACATGAGGACACATTCATTTGCGTTAGGCACGGGGAGATTACGTTATTTGCCCAGAATTACAGGCTGTTCAGCATCATTGTCGAGACTCGAACCCAGTTCTCTAGATTCGAGGTCGACTGCCCTAGCCATTAGGCCAACACCCCTCCCCAGGGTTAAATGCACGGTTCACTGTATGTCCATGTGCAACATCTAAAAAGGAACCAAGTGGAGCGGTGACATCGGGGCCACCGTCAGCCATTCCTGTCTTTTTTATGTTTATGTTCATTTGTTTGTAAAGCGCTCGAATGTCGAAGTGTCTTGGCGCTGGAGTGTGAGAACAGAATAGGGGAGGTGGTCAAAGCCTACGTGGCTGTGAAAAGCCAGGTTTTCAGATGTTTTCAGATGTTTTCTGAATAGCTGGAGATTTGACTGGCATCTCAGGGACAGAGGCAGTTTATTCCACAGCTTCGCCGCACAGTGTGTTATGGCTCAGCCACCCCATCTAGTTCGTCTAAATGTTGCCGTTTTTATAAGGCCTTGAGTGGCTGATCTCAGAGCTCGTGAGGGTATATATGATCTGCTTAGGTCTTTATGAAATCACCCACGGCACATATACTTCCCTAGATTTGATTGGTGACACATCCCTTCATTGTGCTTGGGAGACTGAATGGGAGATAACACGTTTGTTATATGTTATATGTGGTATACATTTTCTAACATAATTTCCCTCAACTCTTAGTTTACAAATGAGAGATTGATTAATTTGGTGGAAATACAGACAACGTTGTTCTGTAAGCATTGTTTCTTATATGAATTTTTCCCATTTCCTCGCAGGGCGGAGAACATTACAGGAACTCTTCCTGCTCCAGATCCCGACCCCCCAGGTTGTATCTATCTAACTACGCAGCCCGTTATGGGCGCTGATTTGAGTTTATGAGCACTTTCTTGGTCCTGATGAATTGCCTTGATGGCACGAAACATGTCGACCAGATCACTTATTGAGGGTTGAAATGGGCTTCCCACACATCGGTTGGTTGAAATCCCATACCCCTCTTAGTTTTAATAAAGTAGGCAGCTACAGGAATAAAGTACCCAGAGTAGACTGTACTAACTTTTTTTTAAATCACCACATTAACACGCTCACGACTTCACGATTAGGGCCCCTCACACCCACTCAAACATCGGCTTTTCGAATAAAAGATCTCCGTTAAAGTGCAGCACTAAGTGCTGCCCGTCAGGCATTGCAGTGCCGGCTTGACGCAGGAGCAGGAAGCCGATGATGACACGAAGCGGCCGGTTGGGAATGCGACAGTAGTCGTAGAACCAGCCTGTTGTGTGAGGTTTCCCTAATTCCGACAAGGGACGACCGCCCCTGCCTTCCAGATACAACCACACTTCCAGAGAGAGGGAACTATTCCACTCTTTCTTGCATAGATATCACCCCCAGGGGAACTTTGTGCAAATTTTTGGTTATTGGTATATATGATATAAAAAGTTTTTGGAGATCAGCTGGACTCCCACCATTTATTTCTTTGTGTACCAGTGTCAGAGATTTAAATTCAATGCGCTGTTTAATGGGCAGCCAGTGGAGTGATCTAATTCCATCTGAAGTTGGCTGTCCTCTGCGCAGCCCCAGAAGAAGCCTGGCTGCTGCATTTTGTAGGGATTGCAATTTTTGTAATTGAAATTTATCGATTCCCCAAAAAAATGCATTAGAATAATCAAGCTTTGACAAAAAGAGAGCTACTAACACTGTTTTTTGAAGCTCTTGGGGTATGAAGGGGAAGATTTTTCTCAGGGTTTTCAGAAGGAAATAACCTGAAGAAATGAGATTGTTCACCTGCGCGCCGAAATTTAGTTTATTGTCAAAAATGACCCCCAAGTTTCTGACTTTTTCTACCGGATGGGGGCACTCTCCCGCCTCTGGTGGCCACCAGGTCTGATTACAGAGAGGTTGGCCTGGCCCAAACTCCATCACCTCAGTTTTTTCTGTATTAATCTTCAGGTAGTTCTGGCCCATCCATGTCATAATGTCCGTAAAACAGGCATAAAACCTAGCTGCTGTGTTCTTTGGCTGATTTGTAATGGAGATGATGAGTTGGGAGTCATCGGCGTACGAGACTAGCCCGTAGCCGTGTCTCCTTACTAGATTGTTAACAAAAAGAGAGAAGACCCCACATGTTCCAGGGAACAGGGTACTACAGACACTGAAAAGTCTCAAGATAATCCCTGGAAAACTGTTACATTCACTCACACTCCCTATTCTAAGTAACTGGTCAGAAACTATTTTATACCGTTCACAGACTTTTATTAAAAACATACATATATGAAAAATTCATTACACAGTACAATTCATAAATAAAATCAATTTGTGCACACAATAAAAAGCAACATTAAAAAGTATTCATAAACATATAAAGATGAGGCAGAGAGAGAAACAATTTTTTACAAATGCAAAAGTGTCAACCTATTCAATAATAAGTAGGAACAAAATATTAATCTAAGGCAAGAGATGTTTCCTATGAACCAAAACAGAAAATGAAACCCCTAATTTAAGCAAGATATCTATATCTATTAATGATCATAAGACTCAAAAAAGCCCTATTTACATATTCAAATATATCCTTTATTGCAATACGCCTGATGTTAGGAATTTTCTGGGCTTGAATTCTACAAGACAAGAAATGCGTCGACGCGTTTCGGTGTATTGCCCTTGGATATTGGCACACCTTCTTCAGGACAGTTCGAGATGGCTAGGGGTTTAAAATGTGGTATCCTTCCTTGGCTAGAAAGGCTCATATATATAATATGAGGGTCGTATCTACGAAGAGTTGGATATTGTACTTGATCTTCTCTTTGAGGAGTAAAATCTTGCTTCTCGATGGAACGTTGTCTAAAATTTTTTAGAGTTTTTTAGCGCTGTTTCGGGCCTTCTGGATCATAGGGTTTGCATGTATTCTTTGTATTGCTTAGTCCAATGGAGCCCCTCCAAACGTCGACGCATTTCTTGTCTTGTAGAATTCAAGCCCAGAAAATTCCTAACATCAGGCGTATTGCAATAAAGGATATATTTGAATATGTAAATAGGGCTTTTTTGAGTCTTATGATCATTAATAGATATAGATATCTTGCTTAAATTAGGGGTTTCATTTTCTGTTTTGGTTCATAGGAAACATCTCTTGCCTTAGATTATTATTTTGTTCCTACTTATTATTGAATAGGTTGACACTTTTGCATTTGTAAAAAATTGTTTCTCTCTCTGCCTCATCTTTATATGTTTATGAATACTTTTTAATGTTGCTTTTTATTGTGTGCACAAATTGATTTTATTTATGAATTGTACTGTGTAATGAATTTTTCATATATGTATGTTTTTAATAAAAGTCTGTGAACGGTATAAAATAGTTTCTGACCAGTTACTTAGAATAGGGAGTGTGAGTGAATGTAACAGTTTTCCAGGGATTATCTTGAGACTTTTCAGTGTCCTTACTAGATTGGCCATGGGGATATGGAAACAGAATGGTAGGCGCACTCAAAAGAATTACGCAGGTACTTGTAGTCTTGGATTTTCTTTTCTTTATTTGGGTAATTATACCAAAAAGGACATACACAGCCAACGCGTTTCGTTACGTGTTGTAACTTCGTCAGGGCTGAAACCAAACATGACATGATACAAATTACTTACATTTATCATAAATAAGACGGAAGACACGACAAAAACCTTTGAATTGCAAATAGGATTTATCACACTTAGGGCCTCATTAGGATCGCGGACGGACTTGCGTCCGTCCGCGACCCCAGAGCAGGAGGGAACCTCCGCATGGCATGCGGAGTTCCCTCCTGTGCAATTAGGATGTGACCGCCACCCTGGCGGTCACATCCTCTATTTTTAACATTGCTGCGGGTGCGGCTTCAAGCTGCACCCGCAGCAATGTTAAAAATGCAGGTGTTGCATTTGTATGCAGAAAGAGACAGGCACCGCGCGGTGCCTGCCGCTTTCCTCATAGAAATGCAGGGTGGTACCATAGGTACCCCCCATGTGCACCCCCCACCCCCCCTTCACCTAGGGGGGTGGGGGGTGCAGTGAAGTTACACATGCTTTTCCACGGCGGAAAACCTGCTGCGGAAAAGCACCTGAAACAGGCCATCCTAATATGGCGGACGGTGTCTGACAGACACCGTTACCATATTAGAGCTTTTCCACCGCGGTTGTAAGCCAGCCGCGGCGGAAAAGCTGCGGACGGAAACCAGGACCCACCAGCCATCCTAATGTGGCGGTGGGTCTTTGGTGGGTCCGCTGCGGATTTTCCGCATCCTCCGGGCCGGCGGTGGCTTCCGCCGGCCCAGAGGATGCGGAAAATCCGCAATCCTAATAACCCCCATAATGTGAAAAGAATCTCAGGAGTTCTTCTAGTGTGCCTTTAAACCAATACAGGACATATATCAATTCATGTGCGATTATCAAACCTTCCTTACAAAACACATAAAACTTAGTTAAAAACAGTTGATCCTTGTATATACATTATAAAGTGACATTGAGACTTCCAATAAGCTCCGATAAGCTACCCAAAAAACACATTGGGAATGAAGGAGGGGAGAAGAAAAAGAGAAATATGCAGGAAAAACAAAAGTGAACGAGGCAAGGTAAAAGACCCATTTGTTTCTTCCTGTAATTTACAGCACATAATTGTCAAGACCACACCATACTTTGATTTATTAACTAACTTATTCTGCATACTCATTGTCATCTTTTAAATATGATACAGTAATGCACTGATCTGTCATTTTCTGTACAAAAACTGTGGATACAGCACCCAAACACAACAATGCAATTTGATGACATGACACACTCAGATCAAAGAGCTGATACTTTAGCATTTACTGAAGAAGACTCAAAAAGGATATACGCTTTAATTCAGGAAGAAGAAAGTCCTGGTACCAGTACAGGTTCAACCCAAGCAAATGTTAAACAATTGTTGTACATGTCAAAACGGATAGTTAATCAACGATTACATGCAAGTACCTTAATAAAATACCACAAGGCACAGCGAATTCCACGAGGCCTACGGATATCACTGAAATCAACTTTGTGCAAAAATAATGCTCGCTTCACAGAAAAATGGTTCGCAATACTAAACAAGTGTTCACTGGATCTAATTCTACTCATCATCGAAGAATTAGCTAAACTTATCGAAGATTTAAACAGAGAAACCACTTCTCTTAAGGATGAACTCAGCACTATGCTAACCAAGGAAGAATGGGATGAGGTACTGTCCGACATCAACAAACAACTAGATGTTTATACCAAAGAGATAAATGAACGCAAAGTTAGAAAGTTTAAGAGGGACACAACCGATTACCGCACAGGAGAGGTATACAATTGGGCAGACATATACGCCCGAAGGTGCCAACAAAAACCTCAGTATAAATCAACAGATGAAACTTCATCGGACGATTCACAATCAAATAGGAGAGTTCCTACATCTTCAAAAAATGTTCCAAGACACAGAGATGAAACTCAAACGTTAGATTCTAACCAACAACAAGCAACGACTTCCTCAACAACATCGACTCCTTTTTTAGAGAGAGGCCCTGGACGCCCAAAAGAACCAGGAGGGGGAGAAGTAGGAACAACCAAAGGACAACAGCCAGAAAGCATAGCACAGAATACCAGAAGTCACAGGACCTAGTGATCAACATTTCAAACCAAAATATCAATGAGTTTCAAATAAAAACATTGCAGAAAGGCACATCATTTGTTCCCACTTACCATTCCAACTTGCTGGAAACGCAAGTTTGCGTGTACAAATTCTTAAGAAATTTACGCCTCAGACATTTTTTCTCAAATGTCGTCGAAAGACCGATCACAGACACCGAAACGGACAAACTTTTGGGACTAAGGAACCCCAGTCGCTTTTTACCACCAGTGAGTCATAAGGTACTGGATGCCTTTGAGAAAGTTGTCAACAAGGATGTTTCAAAGATCTTTAAAACACCTAGACCCAAAAGAACCAACTTCACACAAAAAGAGAGACAAGCCATCCAAAATCTGGCAGAAAACAAAAATATCACGATACGACAGGCTGATAAGGGCGGCGCCCTAATAATCATGGACACTGAGTTTTACGATAAAAATATGAAGGACCATGTGAATGATACTGACACCTATACAAAATTGAGAGGAGACCCAACCAGTGAATACAAGAAAATTTTGACTACCATCATCCAAAAAGCAATTGACATAGAAACCATTGGAAATAAGGAAAAAGAATTTCTGATCAAACAAAACCCATCTGTACCTTACATATACATGATTCCGAAAATACACAAACACCCTACAGTTCCCCCATTCCGACCGATCGTTTCCACAGTCAATTCAATCCATGAACCAGTAGGAAAATTCATCGACAAACATCTACAACCACTAGTACAGCAGATTCCTACATACATAAAGGACACCACCCATTTCTTGAATATCCTAGAAGAACACAAGACCTCATTCACCTCTGAGATGATTTTGACCAGCATTGATGTGAAGTCGTTATACACATCAATCCCTCATGACCTAGGATTTACAGCGTTGGAGATCATTCTGCTAAATAATGAATCAGAAGACACAAATTTGAAGTTGCTAATCATGGAATTGATGCACTTTACACTATTCCACAGCTATTTTCAGTACAACAACGAATTTTTTGGACAATGTAACGGAACTTCCATGGGAAATTGTGCTGCTCCGGCATATGCCAATATTTTCATGCACCATTTCGAAACAGAGCACATCCTCAACAACCAATCATGGAGAAATAATCTCATACTGTACAAGAGATATATAGATGATATTTTTCTACTATGGAAAGGATCAACTACTCAACTAACATCAGCTATCCAAGAACTCAATAAGGTTAATGACCGGATTCAGTTCACCTATAACTTCAATGACAAACAACTATCTTTCTTAGATGTACTAATCATCAAAGATCAAGACAAACTACTCACCACAGTATTTCAGAAATCCACAGACAAAAACAACTTACTACACTATCAGAGTTTCCATCAACCTCCATTAAAAAATCATCTTCCTTACTCTCAATTGCTACGCGTTAAATGCATTGCCTCCTCACAACAATTATATGAAGAGCAAAAAGACAACATGATAAAGAAATTTAAGGATCGGGGATACCCGGAAACCATACTGGAACCAGCTGTGGAGAGAATAAAACATTTGAACAGACAACAACTTTTGACACCATCCACTGCAAGGGAGGAACAAAGATCAGTGTTCATTTCAAAATACTCCACAAGGAGTTATAACATTAAAAAAATCATACTAAAACATTGGCCATTGTTGGCCCTGGAAGAGGATTTCAAGGGAATTTTTTCCCTGAACCCAAGATTTGCATATCAGAGAACAAGAAATCTAAAAGAATTACTAAAACCTAAAGCCAAAGAACTTCCAACATCATACAAAGGCACAATGGCCTGTCACAACTGTGGAAATTGTAATTCCATTATCAAAGGGAATGAGATTAATCACCCATCCAGTGGGAGTAAAATCAAATTAAGAGTAAATGTATGTATGTATGTATGTATAGGCATTTATATAGCGCACTACTTACCCGTAGGGTCCCAAGGCGCTTCGACCGCTGCGAAACCCTTCCTGGTTTCCCTGAGAGATGGTCCCTTAATGGGTATCTCCAGGGTGAGACCAGGCATCCCCGGCGGTCTGGTGGGGCCATTAGTGAAGATGAGGCAAGCTAATGCCCAGAGTTGCCGAGTGTGATCGCTGATCAGAGTGGGCACCGAGGCGAGAGAATTATCGAGTCCGCTGACCCTGGTCCAGAAACCTGCCGCGCCGGGAATCGAACCCTGGTCCCGGGCCGTCCTCTGCTCTGGGGTCTGCCGTCTCTAACCAGTGAGCCACACTACTTCACTTGTGATAGTACCAACCTTGTATATATGTTGAAATGTCCATGTGGACTCCCATACGTGGGCAAAACATCCAGAAAAATCAAAACCAGGTTGATAGAACATCGCAGCAATATTCGCCTAAAATCCAACAAATCCACTGTGGCTGTACATTTCAACGATCACCAACATAACCCAAGCCAACTGAAGTTCTGTATTCTAGAAATAGTTCCCTTACTCCCAGGAAGAGACAATGATCAATACCTATTAAGACGTGAACTTTTTTGGATTAATAAACTGTCATCTACAGCGCCAAGAGGACTAAATGAACGTTTAGAATTTAGTTGTTATTTATAGTTACAAAATCAGACACTTGCTGACAGATTATTTATTTATTTATTTCAATTTTGATGGCATGTTATTGTTGTGAACGCTTTACTAATTACAATGTGAACACCCTCGCATCACTTACAGCATTCAATCCCTTTTATTTGTTATTTTTCACACGTTTGATTCATTCATCACAGACCTTATCACCCCGTTATTCTTATTACTTTTTCTCGAGATAGTTCGTAGCACCGAGATATCAACATACACATCGCGTCAGTGTGATTGACACGTGACCTCGTGTCAACCAATTGCACTCCTCATTACCACGTATCCTATCAGCGCTGCTCTGACATTTTAGGAGCTTCGCGACCCGGTTTTACACATAGAACGCGGAAATACATCCGATCGCTACTACTTTCACCGGACTCCATCACGGACCCGATTTGAATACTTTACTCGGTAAGCACCATTCACGGACGTATCGTTTCACAGAAGATTGCTGCCAATCTCAGACCGGTTTTTTTAAAACGTCTGTTACCTCTTGTTTGTTTGCAGACTTTTCTTTATATCAACACGGCTACCATAATCGCCGGAACAGGTTTGCTGAGCACTCCGTGCACATCCTTGCATTACGACTGGGAACTTAGAAGTCGACCTGCCGCTAGTCCAGGACTGGCTTCGGACAAGATTCGAGGAGCTTGCCCCTCGGAAACCGGTCAGGACAGCCCCCTGCCAGGATTCCGCTCCTTGGTTTACCGCCACTCTGCGGAAAGCGCGCCAGGACTGCAAAAGATCTGAAAGGCTCTGGCGGCGCAGATATGCGCCTGAGGAGAAACTGAAGTACAGGGGTGCGATAAAATCTTACCACAGACAGATTGCCGAAGCTAAAAAGATCTACTTCGAGCATAGAATAGACCAGGCTGATAACACGAGCCGGGAACTATTCCGAATTGTGAAGGAATTCATAGAACCGGTGGCGGCTGCTAGGGTTCACTCCCATACTGAGGAGTGGATCAAGCAGCTTGCTGACTTCTTTGTGGACAAGATCCGTAGGATTCAGGACTCTTTCGATCGGGTGGAGTCCCTGGAAGTGGCTGCAGCTGTGGAAAGTGATCTGAAGGTCCTTCCATCCGCTGCAGCCGAGCAGGTGCCCACTCTTTCGACGTTCCCCCCGTTATCCTGCGAGTCCTCTCTGGAGCTGCTTTCCCGGTTGAAATCTGGATCCCCCTTGGATGCGTGTCCGGCCAAATGCCTGAGCTCGGTGGCACCAGCTATTAACAACTTGCTGAACCCCTTGCTCAACATGTCTCTGAGTTCTGGAGTGGTCCCTAAAGAATGGAAGCATGCTCTTATTCTCCCGCTTATTAAGAAACCTCTGCTCGACCCTTTACAGTGGGCCAACTATAGACCAATCTCCCTCCTCCCTGCTCTGGCGAAGGTGGCGGAGAAACATGTTCAGCATACTCTTACCACCTTTATGGAGAATAACAAACTGCTGCATGACTCCCAATCTGGCTTCCGTGCTAATTACAGTACGGAGACAGCTCTTGTGGAGGTGACCGACGCCATCAGGGAAACGCTTGATCTTGGGGGAAAGGCCATGTTGGTCTTGCTGGACCTGTCAGCGGCATTCGACACCGTCCCACACGCCGGCCTCCTCCGAAGACTCCGGGAGGTAGGTCTGCGGGGGACGGTGTTGGACTGGTTTCAATCCTTCCTAACCGACCGTCGGCAGGTGATCTGGGCTCCTCCGTTCTCCGCGGAAATGCCTTCGCTAGAGGTGGGGGTGCCTCAAGGATCCATCCTGAGCCCCACCATATTTAACATTTATGTGGCCCCTTTGGCGAAGGTCGCGGAGGCATTTGGAGCCCGGGTCATTTCATACGCTGACGACACCCAGCTCCTGTTCACCTGCAGGAAGGGAGAGGTTTTTAATGGCGACAGAATCAGAGACTGCCTGAGTGCTGTTTTTGCATGGTTTCAGCACCAGAACCTGAAATGTAACTCGGATAAGTCAGAGTTGCTCTTTTTTGGCTGCGCTGAGGACCCTGGCTGGAAATCGTGGTGGCCTTCCGACATGTTCCCCCCTGAGAAACCATCTGCCCAAGTAAAAAATCTGGGTGTGGTATTTGACGACAGTCTTTCTTTTCGTCCCCACATCACGGGCCTGGCGGGGAAATGTTTCGGTATCTTGAAGATGGTGAGGAAATTTCTCCCTCTGCTTTCCCTTCAATATCGCAAGAACATCGTGCAAGCACTCGTGGGTTCGCGTTTAGATTACGCTAACGCACTTTTCTCTGGTCTGCCTAAATATCTGGTATCCAGATTGCAAGTTGTCCAAAACTCGGCGGCCAGAGCCATCTTTGGCCTTCCACGGAGAGCCAGTGCCTCTCTACTGCGCGGCAGGCTGCATTGGCTGTCTATCCCCAGCAGAATTAGTTTCAAGGTCCTCACGTTGGCGTTTAAAGCCCTCCACTGCATTGGCCCAGCTTACCTCAGGAAGCGGATTGTTCTCTACGTTCCCCGGAGGAGTTTGAGATCTGCTGACCTGGCTAAAGTGGAGATACCAGTGATCAAACGCGTGCGGATGGGAGGCCGGTCTTTCCAGTTTATGGCGGCCAGGTTGTGGAATGAGCTCCCTCTATCACTCCGCAAGGCTAATAATCTTCTGGCTTTAGAAAGGAGCTCAAGACGCTCCTTTTCTCCACCTAACCAGTGGGCCTACAGTGCTTCTGCCGCTGGGTTTTTCTTGGTTGTGTTCAGGACTCTCTGCCAAAGCGCCGGGACACCCGATCTGGGTAGCCGTGCGCTCAAGAAATACAGTTCTAACATAACATAACATAACATTATTTTACGAGCACTTTATTTTATAACGTGGCGATTTTGGCCACCCCCTAGACACTTTCTATTCCTGCACGTTTTCGGTAAAGACCTTTGAGCACATTCCAAACGCTACACGAGCATTATTTCACGAGCACTTTATTTTATAACATGACGATTTCTGCCACCATCCAGACACTTTTTATACCTGCACGTTCTTAGTAAAGACTCACGAGCACATTCTAAACGCTACATTAGCACAATGTCAAACCATGAACACTGACTTTCCACCCCCTTTGCATGTGGTAATAAGTTGAATACTGTTTAAGTTTGGATGAACAAATGTTTACAGATTTGCTTTCTGAAACTGTACCTTATCACCGTTACAGGATTGTACAGAGCCCCAGAGGAAGGGCTCCGCCCGAAATGCATTGGGCCAATGAGTTAAATATGTGTATACAATGAGAAGAATCATGAAATAATGCACAAGTAAAGAAAAAACACTGAAATTGATTTACATGTTTTTGAACCTTCATTTGAACTTTATTTGAACTGCTTTGATATTGAGTGCTCTGGGGAGACACTTTTCTTGACAGATCAGTGCATTACTGTATCATACTTCACCCAAGTACAGAGGGTTCAACCCCACGGGCACCACCCACCTCCAAAAAATTCAATAATCACACTAAGGAGTGCGTACCCCAACCCCCACTTTTGGATTTGAGAATCTTTTAAATATGACCAGGGTGGGGATGGTATTTCTCTTGTCCTATGCTGGTCATTGCCACTCTGGTTCGCTTTTTACATATATCAACTCTTTGGAATCCTAATTATCAAAGATTATGTTTTTTCTCCACTGCACATTTTTATATTTTTCTTAATATTAAATATGTTTTTTTTTCTTTCTTGTTATTGTCGGCCAACAGGATTTTCCGTTACCTGCTACTGCGCCTACCCCATACTACGCCTATCCTCTGTACTTCACTTGTTATTTGTGATCTAAATCCAACAATACAGATCTAGGTGAGCATTTGTAGACTTAGAGCTATTTATGGGCATTTGTTCAGTTAGGGGTATAAAGTTTTACCTTGCCTTGGATATGTACACTAGAATGCCACCTGCATTTTAGGAATAACAGACGTATAAAGTCTCATTCTGTTTTTGAAAATATCAAGATGTCAACTTTATACCAGTATAACATGTGTTAGAATGCCTTCGTTCACTTTTGTTTTTCCTGCATATTTCTCTTTTTCTTCTCCCCTCCTTCATTCCCAATGTGTTTTTTGGGTAGCTTATCGGAGCTTATTGGAAGTCTCAATGTCACTTTATAATGTATATACAAGGATCAACTGTTTTTATCTACGTTTTATGTGTTTTGTAAGGAAGGTTTGATAATTGCACATGAATTGATATATGTCCTGTATTGGTTTTAAGGGACACTCGAAGAACTACTGAGATTCTTTTCTCATTATGTGTGATAAATCCTATTTGCAATTCACAAATTTTTGTCGTGTCTTCCGTCTTGAATGGGTGTTTTAAAGTTATGATGTAAAAATGGTTTGTACATTAAGTCTTATTTATGATAAATGTAAGTAATTTGTATCATGTCATGTTTGGTTTCAGCCCTGACGAAGTTACAACACGTAACGAAATGCGTTGGCTGTGTATGTCCTTTTTGGTATAATTACCCAAATAAAGAAAAGAAAATCCAAGACTACAAGTACCTGCGTAATTCCTTTGAGTGCGCCTTCCATTCTGTTTCCATATCTGTTTGTTGCACTTGTGCCCAGGGACAACGGGCACGGGAAATGTGCTGCACCATCCTTACTCTTATCTGGACTAGTGTTTTGGTTGTGCTGAACCTTGGTTATGTTGTCCTGTTGCTTCTGTTAACATAGATTGGCCAGGGGAGTGACATATAGAATAAACAGGATTGTCAATAACGCCGATCCCTGTGGTACTCCACAAGGGAGATGGTAAATCATTGACTGCATGCCATCCCAGAACAGCTTTTGCTCCCTTGCCTCCAAAAAGGAGGATAGTAGGGACAGGGCGGTCCCTTCGACCCCTATATCCCTCAGCCGCTGCACCAAGACGGTGTGATTTACGGTGTCCAAAGCGGCTGATAGGTCAAGGAGTATGAGGACCGCCCTTCCCCCCTCATCCACCGCCCTGCGAATCCCCTCAGCTGCGAGAATTAGTGCCGACTCAGTAGAGTGGCCAGACGAAATCCATGCTGTGAAGTATCCTGCAGGTTATTTGAATCCAGGTAGTCTATCAGCACTCTGCAGAGTTGTTTTTCTAGCACTTTTGCGGTGATTGGTAAACTAGTTATAGGTCGGTAGTTTTTAGGCTTATTGGGATCTAACACAAATCTGTGTCACAGGCATGAAAGAACAAGTTACGCAATCACAATTACGGCTGGTCAAAAAACGAACTTGCAGAAGGTATTTATAATGTTCTTGTACTCCACAACTCTGCACTTGCTGAAAATGTCGCTGCAGAAACGGGTGGCTAGTTCTTACTATCTTACAGATGTAGTTTAGGGTTTTGGTTAGTTTTCTTAACCCTTTCGCTCAATAAGCATTTTCTCCTTCCCTCCTTGTTAATTATTTTTAGTGAACACATTGAGTATTTGGGTTTAGATTACCTACTAGCAAGCTCTGCCGCTTAGTTTTAACATTCTAAAGTAAATATATTTAACTTGACCCCACGCCCTTTTTCTCAGCATCCTTATGAAGCAATTAACCCATTGCTAACCCTGCTTTGTGTGTCCTGTGTTTTTAATTGCTGCACAGAGTGATTACTAAGGAGACGCGGTTTGCTTTTCTTTTCCCAAAATGAAGAGAAACCGGTCTGTCATTGATCAAGCAGAAATGAATGTATCTTCAAATAAGTTTTTCTTTGTTGTTTATAAGATGCTCCATGGATGATAAGGCTGTACAAGCAGTGCTTGAAATGGAAAAACAGAAGTGTAGGTACTCTGTAGCAAAGTACCTGCTTGTTTTTGAGAAGTGCCGGTAATCGTCAATTAAAAGTATTAAGTGAAGTGGAAACAGCAGACTGTAAGGCTGTGCAGGTCTCCCAGCCTTCGACAGAGGGGGCATTCTGAGTGAGGAGACAGAGCAGCAACTTCTCCCGAGGAAGCAGTGCCCAGTCACCAACGTCACCAGAGGGGGTAGGGGGAGGGTGCTGCAACCCGACCCATGTCCAAACTGTGATTGGAAATAGTGAAAGCAAGGGGGCTGGCCTGGAAGCATCCTTGACAATTCCAGAGAGCTACGGGGAGGGAACTGAGGGACTCCTCTCCAGATGAGCTGGCGCCGTTAGCTTGAAGCACACATTAAGTGAAGTGACCACAACAGCCTGTGAGGCTGTGCAGGTCTCACAGCATTCCGACAGAGGGGGCATGCAGAGTGAGTACACAGCAGCATCTCCTCCCGTGGATGCAGTGCGCAGTCACCAACATCACCACTTTATTTTCATAGTAAAAAACACCCCGCTTGTCTGCACGGACATTGTTACAGGTGACAGGAAAAGGTGCAGTTCCCTCGCGAGTGGTATGCGTCCGCTATTATAAAAGTGCAAATATGCTACCCGCTCCCCGTACACGCAGTAGCAACCCCAGGCGAAGGTTCTGTGCGAAGCGGCTGTGGGGGTGCTGGGAAATAATGTTTGGCCAACAAAACAAGCATGCCACACCCCGATAAAAAAAAAATGCGATCTCTGGGAATAGTTTAGATAAACAGAAGGAGCGTGCGCCTCGCTGCACATGCGCATACGGTACCGGGGTCTGCTCCATGAAACTAGTCTTAATTTAAAGTAAGCTCGCCTCTTAGCACCGTGTGCAGCCGGAACATCAAGCGCACCTCCAGCCAGCGTGCGTGTCCAGCAACCGATGGGGGAAGCAGCGCCGCTGCTGAGCAGTGTGCGCCTGAAACAAAATAGTGCTCGCTGCCAACATATCGAGGACTGTGTAACTCTGCAAGTAAACAATCGAGTCCAAATGGGCCGTCCAAAAAGAAGACAGGGCGGTAACAAAGAAGCCTCATTTTCAATCAGAGGCCAGCGTTTACCATAGACAATAACGCCAACCAATAAAAAAGATGGGCGGGGCTTCAACTACAATTCTGAAATCTCCTCATTTACGAGATGCCTTGCAGAGCAAGCAGCGCATGTGCGCTGCAACGCTAGGCAAGACCTAAAAAGGCTGGGATTGAGAGATTACTTAATTCAACCCCCTTGAACAGTCTTTTTAGAAACCCTAGAAAACTTAGGGACATATTTACAAGGGAATATCACCACCAAAAAAGGCTGGGATTGAGAGATTACTTAATTCAACCCCCTTGAACAGTCTTTTTAGAAACCCTAGAAAACTTAGGGACATATTTACAAGGGAATATCACCACCAGAACGTCACTTTTAGCGGCGTTCTGATGGCGATATCCCCATCTCCTTATTTACAAAGTGCTGTTAAACCACTTAAGGTGATTTAACGGAGCCTTGTAAATAAGGTCCCTTTTCACGTTTCACTTAGCGTGAAAGGAGTGTGCAACGGGTGTTGCAGTGGGCGTCCTGCCGCAACACCCATTGCTTTTTGACGCGGCTCCATATTTACAAGGCTGGGCCAGCGCCAAAACTAAGACAAGGGAATACCTGGTTTTAGACTGGCGATACACGGAGAAATTATTAAATTATACACGTTTTTTACTCTTTCCAAGTGTGCTGTATTCTGCAGTACACATAGAAAGAGCAAATCGCCTTTAAAGATTGTTTATGTGCAGGAAGAGATACCTTCCTGCACATAAACAATCGCCCTTGAAGCGCAGGCACCCTTGAAAATATGGCGCAAGGGTACCTGTGCTGGCACTAGGCAGCTTTATTAGGGCCAGCACAAGGGGAAACACAGGGGTGCACCATATTTTTGTAAAAGCGATGCATCTCTGTGTTTTAAAAATGTCAGAGCTCGGTGTTACCAATTTGGGTGTACCACATCTCTCCAACATTTTGTTGCAAATATCCCCCTTAGATTATTTCCGATTGATATTCTCACAGCATCGTTTATCATCTTGAGTAAAGTATGGGCAAGGGTCGAAATTGTGCTAATCTTGCTTTGGAGTTCTGTGAAATCTCTGCCAAGGTTTGCCACAGCATCTCCGTTTCGTAGGTGAGTTCCATCACTTTCCTTAGGTCAACTCTACGCAAATTCACATCTCTGGAGATTGTGCTTATTTTTTCTAGAGCTGCATTTACCCTGCTTTTGCTTCCAGTACTTTAGCTTGTGAATGTCCCTCTGTCGCCTCATGGTGTGACTGAGCCCGGTGATATCAAGCAGGCCCATCATCAGCCATCCCTTAAGAGTACTGGTTGATTTTGTTGCTCTGGGATGGTTTGAATATTTAATTTGTAAAATATTAAGCGCCAGGGCCCTTTTTGGAAGGCCAAAGCAGCCTTCACCACCCATACCCTGGTAACGCTGCCAATGGCAGTACTAGCATAACACCTTACCATCACACTTGTACAAGAGTGACAATTCAGACTATTTCAGGCCACACAAAGCTATAATAATGGCATGAGAGGCTGGTATTATTCTTTTTCAATGTATATTGACTTAATAAACACAGTTGTGGTGCTCTTCTCAAAATGAAAAAGACAGCACCACCATGTCGTGGAAAGTCACTAGAGCTGATGCTGGCAATTAAGCGCCGGTGCCGAGCCCCGGAAACCACTGGCACAAATTAACAAATTGTTTTTCCCCCTTGTCTCCGCCAGAGGCCAATAGCTTAGCTTTCTAGCATCCAAACCTGCAGTTTGAGTGTCGATACTTACTGGCTGGGTACGACCGAGTGTTGTAGAGAGTGGTATTTTACAGAGGCCAAGTCCTGCCACCTATGAGTCCTCCCACGGCTGAGGGTCACCACTATGCGTCATCCTTGCTACTCCAGGAGGCAGGTCGACATCTTGGTGGACACACTAGAGGAAAAGTCATTCCCCCTGTGCCACCTGAGCCTTCCTCCCTAGACAGGTCCAACAGCTTGATTATAGGAGCCTGCAGTTTTGGCTAGTTCTGCGCTCCTTGGCTGCAGCTTCTTCAGAATCCCATGGCATCTTCACTGTTGCGTGTTGGCAGTAGGCTATTTCATTGCACGATATAGATGGATGAATAAGGATTGTGCAGAACCGGAACAAAGTTGTAGCTTAATATGTCCATTCAGCCATCTTGCTTGGCCACACCCCACCTGTTATATTTTTAACTTTTTTCTGGTATAAAGTTGTGGGTTAAAAAAAGTGTTTTATTATTTATACGTAGTGCTGTAATGAGTTTATATATTTTGTTAAAACTATAAATAAACTTATTTTGAAACTGAAGATGAGAGGCCTTTATTTCTTGTTGGTCAGCATGAGAGAAATTTGGATTCACAAATGGTCCATCTCAATGGATACTGTTGTCCAGAGGAGAGCTTGATTGCAGCTCTTCCTGTTCTCGTGTTTTAAGTTCTGGTTTTACTGCATAGCTAAATCCAAGACCGGCTGTTACCAATGCTTTAAAATATACTTAGAGTAGATTTTAGCTCCACCCAGAGGAATCTTTCTCTCTCATCCCATTCTAATGGCTGTTTGGTGTATCATTCCACTTCCTATGGGAAACTTGCATTGCAGTGCACAGTACAGGCAATCATTACACATCCCATACTTTACCTCATAAATGCAATGAATACTTAATAAAACAACCTTTTTTTGTATTTTTGACTGCCGTAGGATTTTTAACCACTTTATTTAACTTTTATTGTAGTTCATAATTACAGGAGTCGAATCATACAATAGAAAAATTCCAGTAGCAGCATTGGGTAAAGAGAGGATCACTGCATAGATCACCATAATCAAGACATAAAAGAATCATCAATCTCCCTATAATTATTAGAGAAAGCACAGAACAGCGTTCACAAATAAGTGGCTAAGTGGAAGGTACCTCATCTGCCGAATTCTCAGGAAATCATGACAGTTCATGTAGTGCATAGTGACATAGTACTCAGTCACAGTCACCGGGGACACCTCAAATCACTCGGTTCTTCTTCCTGGGTGTTCAATGGCAACCAGACCCACGAGACCTGGGCGCTATATTGTTAATCCATGTAAATAGCCTTTACATTTTTTTAAGCATAATAAAACCAAAGTATCATGAATATAGCCTCATAGCCTGCTACTGAGGGGTATACCTGTACCCGAGAGGGCCTAAAACGAGGGTGAGGGCCTTTGACAACAGGTGTAGCCCAAAGCAGAGGGCTATAAAGCTATTAGAACATTCCCCCCACCTAAGCGTAGAATGTTCTAAATTAAAAAGGGAGAAACAGAAAGACAAACATTGGAATGCTGGAGTCCGGGCTGATGCCAGCCATTATAAGCCCTGAGCTACTCTTTTGTCTTCAGTGGAGCTCTCAACGTTCCAATGTTTTAATTTAATATAGACCAACTAGCAGACTGTAATCATTGTTCTAGGGACAGAGTCTGACCCTCCTTTATGGTAAATGTCGAGGTGTGCTCTTTGCATTATTTAGCAGGAGGACACTGATAACGGCTTAGTGTTCAAAACGAAGATAGCTACTCACTGTCTCCAACCATCATCCTGTGTGCCATGGAAATCCTCTTTTTCTTGACATCAAAGTGCTAATTCAGCCACTTTCCAGTCTCTGCTACATCTCTGCGTCTGCCAGTCACCCCTAAATTCCGTGGGCTGTGGCATTTATATTTGTTCCTCCATGGCCTACATGTTCAGGCTCTCTTTCATCTTGCCTGGTGACCTGACAGCCCACTGTTTGCCCTGAAAGGAGAAGCCCAATTTATATAAACCGCATTTGTAAGGAATCTTCTTGTGGTGCAAAAATGTTGTGACCGCTCTGAAGTCTTGTCTTTTCGACAAAGCAGCAGGATACACATCTGGGAGGAGCGCATAGAGTCTTCCCTGAAAGAGAATGTGTCTAGTTGGCAGGATGGCACAAGGATGCCTTACTTCTCAGTGGTCTCCTGTAAATCCTTCAAACATCATGTTTTTCCACTTTGGAAAAGTAGAGAATGCACAGTGGGTTTGATAGAAGCAGACTTCTTTCTCCTCGGGTAGTTGGAGCAAGCTCCGGAACAGGACCTGTACATGGGCTTCGAAGTCTGAGTTATAGATTCAGAAACAGCCCTCTGCTGATTTTCAAGGGCATCTATCCATGCAGCCTGCCCATCGTGTCCGTGGGATTTCTCTACCAAGTTGTGTTCTATGTGGGCCATCCTGTTGTCATTAGTCTAAAGAGACTGATCCACATCCATCCTATCTTTCCCAAAGTCCTGCCTTATCTCCACCATATCCTGCAACTCTTGTAGGGGCATCTGTATGTCATGTTTGGTCACTGTGGCTTGTAACTCTAAGTTGTCAGTGAGGGCAGGAATACTGGAAGGCGTAGTATCTTTCACTTTTGAAGCTGCCACGTCACAGATGGCACCCTTAATATATTGATATAGGTCATATAAAGAGGACTAGTTATCACAGTGCACCTTTTGGCCTGGATCTGTTACTGCTCTACGCACCCATTCTAATGCTGTGATTATAACTGTGCACCACTCATGATCAGTGCCCGCTGCTGTATACTCACACTCTTAAAATCGCAAGAGGTCTTGGTGGATGCCACGCCACCCACTGAGGCCCTAAGCTCCCGCCTTCGATCTGAACAGGTAGCAGACTCGCCACCCTGTGCCCGTCCGCTCAGCATATGGCAGGTTAGTTCTGTGAACCTACTGTGGTCACGAATAAAGGTGGGATGGTAACAGGTCCTTATCACCGCAATAGGAATAGGACAATCTGTTTTTCACAGTAATTATGTTTTATTGTGCCTCACGTCTTGAACTCTTTAGATATCTGTTTCACATAGTGAATTAATCATACCTAATTCTGGATACATGCGATACATGACATTCTACTCAGTCAAGATGGATGCCACACTGAGACAGGAATGGTTGGGTTAATCCTATGCAACCTACTGGGTATAATTTCATGATATCTCGCATGACGTAAATAGAATTGAACTTGACAGCCACTTTTAAGTAGACATAGAAATGCAAGTATGAGAAATTAATACTTTCCTTCGTTGGTTGCTTTTTGCCTCAAAGTTGGAACTTTGCTGAACAGCTTTCTAGACCAGTAAGAATTTATTCCAGAAAATACGAAACTATCCGTCTCTCCGAGGCAAATCAAATTACCCCCACAAGCATTCAGATCAAAATATTCTATCCCAAACTTCCCAAAAAGTCAGATTCCACGCATGGACTGAGGCTAATGATAATCTATTCATGGAATCAGGACCAATGAGTATCAATACTATGTCTCAAGCCCAGTGACAATCTTTCCCATGCAGGCATACCATACAAAGTTACCTCAGGGCTTTAGGCCAACTAATTCATTTCAGTCCAAGGGACCAATGGGACAACAATCCAGGAATCCAGCAAATTAAATCCAGCGCCTCCATACAAAGGAGTTATTATAGCCTTCAGACCAATAAGAATGAATCACTTCAAGATCAAGGGTAAAATCGATCCGAACCCTTTAGAACACGGCAAGTCCATCTCAGGCCTACACAACAAGGATATCCATTCTAAACTTCTGGTCTAAGATCACAGGATTTTGTTGAGAAAGGAATATTTCCTTTACAAGCACCACCTGTTTCCACAGCACGGCCCAGTGTAAGAAATTATCCAGTTAAGGTATCAGCTAGGGATGTCGCACAATTATGATTCTTTTTCCCAAAGTATTCATGAACTTGGAACTAGTTCTCAGCAGCTGCTCGTACATTTAACAGAGCCCCCCCGCACAGTGTGTCTCCTTCTCTGCCACATTCATCAAGACTTCAAGGAAAGCAGAGTGGAAGTATCTTTAGGTTGATTAACAAACAGATTAAAAGATGATCAGACTGATTTTACTTTCATAACAAGAAGCAGGCTAAAGAAGACCTTTCATTAGTAACATGAGATATAGCTCTGCATCCTTGCACAGCGCTGTGTACCTGAGGCATACCCTTTCTCCTAAGGTATGACTGTTAACCGTACATGCGAAGGTTCCATGTGCTGTCTGAGGCCTGGTGTTCTTGGTGAGAGCTGTGCTGCCTGATATGCCAACCTGTAGAATGTGTGGCATGAGGAACAACCCTGCTGCATCCGACGTCACTGATAACTATGTAAACTGAGGGCTAGCCCTGCTATGTTAACTGCTAGTGAAAGTGCTGCAATCAAAGTCTAGCTGTGCGGTCTGCTGTGTTATCGTGAGTGTTGCTACCCTCAGCATAGCTCCACGGTTTAGCCATTATTGAGCAGTATGAAACTGGAGCATAATTCTGGTATCTAAAGCATTTCTGTGTAACCTGATGGATAGATTTGTCATTAATGGTTTTACTGAGAGACAGTGGCGGCTGGTGGAATTTGAAACTGGTAGGGCGTATGGAGAACGAATCAACATATGCAGGCTGTAAGGCATTCAAACTCTGACAGTGCTGTGAGGCCAGTTTGATGGAAATATGGCGCTGTACAAATCACTGTAAAACAATATAGAGCATTTGCTGCCATGTATTTTTATAAATAATTAACATTGAAAATGTTCCGTGTATATTTCAATTTCTGAGCACTGTAAATAACCCATGAAGATTTTGCAGGAAGATTTTGGCAGGAAGATTTAGGCAGGAAGATTTTGGGGGGGTTATCTCTGCCCCAACTTTTTTGTGCCACCAAGAATTGAGCCTTAAGTACACAGAGGACTTTATAAGATCTAGACCTGCTCTGTTTTGGCTGAAAATATGGATGAACCCAGCCGCGTCACTGACCCGTGACATCATTATAGATTGTCTAAAATGTGATCGGGACAGCCACATACCATGGCTCGGGGCGGTGGAAAAAAGTCTAGTGAGTGTGGAGCAGGGGCATTTATTTACATCTCCCCACATAATAGACTGCTCACACAAGAATCTAGTAAAAAGGGCTCGGTACAATCTTTATAAATGTGAGAGGGAAAAGAAATATCTTACAAAACCGGCCACCATGAGGTACTTAACCCTCTTGGTATCTAGTGATAGGCCTTCTAACTTACCTGAAGGCTACCTTTGTAGAAAGATGAGTAAATGGAACAGGAGGCTGTTGTTTCGGTTCAGGGATGGGAGCATTAAAAACCTACTATGCTTCCTGCCCCTGTAACCATGGCGGCAAACAAAGCCTTTTACATTTTACGCTTTTTTGTGGCTTTTATGTAAAATATACTAAACATTTCTTAATGCCATATTTTCGTAAAACTACCCAGCACGATTTTAACTTAGCCTTTGGCCATTTACTGAGGTTGAGCTCTGATGAAGTAATTTTTAGAGTCAGTTGTTTTCTCAAATCTGCTGTCCGCTCAAGAGCGTCATTGAACATGGCTTGAAAAGTTCTGCACTTTATTTGCTTAGTTTGCACATTGCTTTTTTGCACAAGAAGTTGCCCTTTGCACACATTATAGACATGAACTGTAACTGTCCTCAACTGTCGTGTATTTTATTGTGTACTTAAAATTTGCTGATATTTTTTCTTGCGGTTATTTGCAAACACACATTATGATGAACTAGATGGTTTTACTATGTGATATTATTAGCTCCCTTTTAAAAACAAGAAGACTGTTGTACTATGTGACATGGATGACTGTTGTGATTTTATCTACTTTTATGGATGTTCAATCCGAATAAAGATCTTTGACTTGACTTGACTTGAACCCATGTTACCATATCCTTTAAGAGTGGTTCTCATTTATCGACCTCTGGAAGATGGAATACTTTCTTAGGCCTGCCATGAATCAAAACTGCAACCTGCAGGGCTCTGCATCAGGCACATTTTTTCTGTTCTCTGCTCTCACGCGCCCTTCACTTCCCTTGTACTTTTTCTGGTTCATGCTGCTGCATTCTTCATTTAATGTGTGTTTTCATAAGTGACCGGGTCCCCTCATCTATATACGTTCCTATTACCTGTAACCTATTACCTGTAACCCATTTCATTGCAAAACACCTCCGGATTGTTTTCGCAGTAACAGATGTAACACTACTGACACCATAAATGGAAAGGGGCGACCACTCGGTCCCCCCGAACGTATGGCGGAGTGCCTCGATCCCCCCGGGAAGCCATTTTTGGGCGGGAGGCGCGTCTCGGCTGGTATGCCCGAAGCGGCGTAGCCGGGGCGCGCCTGTTCCCGCCCTAGAGTGGGCTGGCCTAGACACTGACGCAGCCAGCCACGCCCTCGGGACGGGCAGGGGCGGGTTTACGCCCGCCCTGAAGACGGATAAAAGGAGACGCAAGGCCAGAAGACGTCCTCTTGTTCTTGTGCTCCGAAGCTGCACCTCCTCGCTACACGTGAGCTCGGGACAGAACAAAGAGCCAATTTTGAGCGTTTTGATCTTTTTCTTTGTCTTCCAGATACTTCGTCGAAGAGATGCCCAGGAAAGGCGAAAAAAGAATGACGACTGACCAGATGGTTCGGGCACTCTTTAAAGATATGTCCGACATAAAGAAACGGTTGGCGGAGCGAGATGGGGAGGAGGGTTCGGGCCTTTCGCCGGCTGGAGGGAGACCTAAGAGGCCGAGAAAGGTTCCAGCCGGTGGGGACGTCCCGGTTCCCTCTGCCCCTCTCGAGGCGCCGACCCCAGTACCGATAGAGGGGAATCCAATCCCGGGGGTCGTCACCCCGACATCCAAGGAAGACATGCCCCCCGAGCTGGCAGCACAGCTAGCAGCATGGTTGGGGGATAGTGGTGATGGCGCCACGGCTGCCGAGGCACAGGCGCTGATAAAAGGGCTTCGTGAGAAGAAAGAGGCAGCTAGAGTGGCGGGGATAGACAAGCCGCAAGCGGCAGAAGCTGCGTCCGGTTCAGGTAAGCGGCCATTGCCGATTGCAAGGGACGAGTCAGCACCCTCTCGTAGAGAGAGATTGGGACAACATGTGCCGTTAGCTATAAAAGAAAAGATCTGGGCGGGAGAGTACGTGAATATTTTTTCCCTGCTTGTTGATCATTATGATGTGGAGCATGTGAAAAGTCAGAAGGACTTGATGCATCCGAGTGTTTGGCGCGCAAAAATGGCCGCCTTTAAGGTTAATGAGAACATTGGCAACTGGGGCAATGCATGGGGTATTTTCACATCGATTTTGGGGGAACGTAGGCCCGAGTTGCTCCCTGAGTTTCCCGTTTACCAATCACGAATTATGGGTTACTCGACAACGTATCAAGGTAACCATTGGTTTTGTTATGACAATCTGTTCAGAAAGGAAAAGGAACATAACAAGAGTTTGACTTGGGATTGTTACGATTCGTTAACTTGGGACAAAATGAAAGAATCAGGAATGTTAAGAATGCCATTGGTCGGGAGCAATGTTGTTGATTACTCCCGCCAAAATGTGGGGACGCCCTTTCGACCAAGTACGAGCACCGACGACCAGTCGAGGCCCGCAGGCAATACAGGGAAAAAGGGTTTCTGTTTTAATTTCAACAAGGGGAAATGTACCAGGCCTCCGGGATCGTGTAAGTTCAAACATGAGTGTAGTACGTGTGGGTCGTCCCATCCTGAGTCATCGTGCAGAGCCAGAACGGGTGAGAATGGGGGTAAGGGGGGCGCCAAACAGGTCTAAGCTAGGCCGAGGGGCGCCTTTACCAACCCCGATTGATACCTTGGCAATGATTCCCTGGCTCAGCGAATACCCGGATCGTACTTCTGCCGGGGTGCTACGGAACGGTTTTACACATGGTTTCCGCATCCCGGTAGGGGACTTTCAGGGTGTAGGGACGTGCAAAAATCAACTTTCCGTTTTACAACATACATCGGTAGTGCAAGAGAAAATTCAGAAAGAGGTTAGCCGGGGACGGGTCGCCGGCCCGTTTAGTGAACCCCCGGTACCAGGTTTCGTTTGTTCTCCGTTAGGGGTGGTCCCCAAGAAGGACCCGGGTGAGTTCCGTTTGATCCATAATCTGTCTGCTCCACGAGGTCTTTCGGTGAACGACGCAATTGATCCAGAAGTTTGTTCGGTGCGATACGCATCTTTTGATGAGGCAGTAGCCATCTTGAATCGCCTGGGGCACGGGACGTTGATGGCGAAATCTGATATCGAGTCAGCGTTCCGGTTGCTCCCGGTACACCCAGACGATCAGCGTCTTTTGGGATTCGGGTTCCAGGGGTCATTTTTCATGGATAGGTGTATGCCAATGGGTTGCTCTATTTCATGTGCTTACTTTGAGCAATTCAGTACTTTCCTGCAGTGGGTGTTCACTAAGACAACGGGTTTCCGAAATGTAATGCATTACCTTGACGACTTTCTGTTCCTTGGCCCCGCCGGTAGTCCCGAATGTGCCCAGGCTTTAGACGAATTCTGTGTGTTAATGGGTCATCTCGGCGTGCCGTTGGCACCGGGTAAAACTATGGGTCCCACGACTTGCCTCGAGTTTCTGGGGATCGAGTTGGACTCAAGGGAGGGGTGCTTCCGTTTACCAGCTAGCAAGGTGTCGAAATTCAGGGCAGCCCTCCAAGTATGTTTAACTGCATCCAAGGTTACACTGCATCAGTTGCAACAGTTAGTGGGAAAGTTGAACTTTGCCTTGAGAGTGATACCAATGGCTCGCCCCTTTTCCCGCTCAATTGCCCAAGCGATGGTTGGCCTCAAGGAGGGTCATCATCGCACAAGGTTATCGACTGAGGTCCGCCAGGACATGCGGATTTGGTTAGCATTCTTGGCGGACTTCAATGGCCGAGTTGTCTGGAACAAGCCAGCCATGTCCTCCGATGAGCTTGGGCTATGGACAGATTCAGCAGGAAGCGTAGGTTTTGGCGCCATCTTCTGCACAAAATGGTCGGCACAGAAGTGGCCCCTATGGTGGCACGAGAAGGGGCTGACAAGTAACATCGCTTTCCTCGAATTATTTCCCATTCTGGTGGCCCTGAGAACCTGGCCAGAAGGGTTCAGAGATCATTCTGTTGTGTTCTGGTCCGACAATATGACCGTGGTAGAATGCATCAATAGTCAGGCAGCCCGTTGTAAATTGATTTTGAGGCTGCTCAAAGAAATTGTCTTACTGTGTATGCAGCTGAACGTGGTATTCAGAGCAAAACATGTCCCTGGGGTGATGAATCAGGCCGCTGATGCACTGTCTCGTTTTCACATGCAGGCTTTCTCGGGTTTCCTTCCTTCAGCGGACCCGGAGCCGGCACCCTTCCCCGAAGCTCTCTGGTCTCTCGGTGCCCCGAACTTCGTCACCTCGTGGGAGAGAGTCTAGCACCCAGGACAAGGAAGGCATATGAAGGGGCGTTCCAGGCCTATTTAGCCTTTTTGGGGGCAGAGAGAGGGGGACTTTGGGGGCAGGAGGAGTTGGTAGTACTTTTCCTGATGTCCTTACGTAGGGCTGGGAAATCGGTGGCCACGGCCCAAAGGCATCGTGCCGCCATTTCCTTTGTTGCCAGGGCCCATGGCATCCTGGACCCGACAGCGTCTTTTACGGTACAAAAAGCGCTGCGTGGGTGGCAACGTCTGGAGGGTCGCAGAGTAGACGTAAGACGACCGATAGGTCTAGACAGGTTGTCCCAGTTGCTGACCACACTCCCTAACACATGCTCGTCCCCGTTCGAGACCTGTTTGTTCCGGACTGCATTTATGCTGGCATTTCACGGGGCTATGAGAGTTAGTGAGCTAGTTGCAAGGAACAAACGGGATGTGACGGGGGGCTTGTGCAGGGAGCAGGTTCAGATCAGGGGTGATGCGATGATTGTCTCCTTTCTCAGGTCCAAGACTGACCAAGATGGGAGGGGGGACTGCACGATCATTCGCAGGATCCCCGAGTCATCCATGTGTCCGGTTCAGTGCTTAGAAGATTACCTAGCACGAAGGGTGGCATCATGGGGGGGGACATTGTTGAGGCATGTAGACGCCACCCCGCTGACGAGGTTTCAGTTTCAGCGGGTGCTTGCAATGGCCATTGCCGCAGCGGGCTTGGACCCGGGTGAATTTGGGACCCATTCCTTTCGTATAGGGGCTGCCACAGAAGCTACAGCCAGGGGTCTTAATGTAGAACAAGTGAAACGTGTGGGGCGTTGGTCCTCCAATTGTTATAAGAGGTATGTGCGATTGCACATGTTGTGAAGCTGTAATCATGTACTCACGCTTCTTGTCTTTTGTTTGTTTTCAGTTGCGCAAGCCTACGCGGCAGGGCGGACTGTGCAGTTGACCCAACACCAGGCCAGCGGTCACACATCACCGGCTGAGAGAAAGGAGGTGTGGGTTGTAGGCCACTCATACGTGAGACGGGCCGCAGACGTATTCAAAGCAGGTGATATGATTCACGTACCTGGGGAATACGGGTACAGAGTGTCCTTCTACGGAAGGGGCGGTCTCTGTATTGACCAGTTTCAGGCATTCTTTGAGGGTTTGTTAGAGCGGATGAGGTCACCGCCGTCCATAGTCATAGTACATTTGGGGGACAATGACTTAGTTACCACCGGTAGACGACTTCTCCTGGAGGCTATGCTTTCCACGGTAAGTTGGTTAGCAAGGAGAGTTCCGGGGTGTATAATTGCGTGGTCTCATATGATCCCACGAAAAGTGTGGCGGGGGGCTATCTCGATCCCTGCTTTGAATCATTCCGTTAAAAAATTAAATAACAAAGTGAGTAGGTTGTTCCGTTCCAAGACATTGCATTCGATCTCGCATAGTTGTATTAATGATGACAGTATGTATTTGGGGGATGGTGTGCATTTGTCGAGGGTGGGCAATGAGTTACTCATAGGTGACTTCCTAGCTTGGTTAAAATCGTTAAAACATGACCTTTAGGTAGGAGTTTGGTGGGGGGTCCGGATAGCCGGTCAACTATCCGGACCTGTGGCGGTAAGGTCATGATCGGTGAGCACTAATTGGTAGATCCCTATGAGTGGGCGTCACCCAACACGGATGGGAGCGCTCGGGGGAGGTGGCCATTGGCCCCTCAATGGGGAGGCGGTCCCGTCTAAGGGCGGGTCGCCGGAAGTTAAGGAAAGGCGGTCAAGGCCCCTTCCTGTGTAGGAGGGGTTACAGCCCCCTCCTGAGGAATTTCCCGGGGCCAGGGTCATCTGCGACGGCAGATGCGGTAAGTTGTGTGGGGTGGGGGGAGGTCCACGATACCTTCTAGATACCACACACAAGTATTCGAACGACCTTTAAATGGCGTCGAGTCTTAAGTGCCCCCGACAAGTCAAGGGAAATTGTTAGTAGTTGCACTTGAGGTAAGCCTCTGTGCTGTCGCCCTTCCCAAGTGGGAGGGGTAAGTCTGGTTAGGGATCTTGACACCGGTTATGACCTTGCCGTTGGCCCTTAAACGTTAGGATGTACAATTTCAGTGTTTATAGAGAATGTTTCTGTAGGATGCTAGTTCGGCTAGGAGAACCTCTGTATTAGAGAATATGTTAAGCCAAACATCGCAATGTGATAATGAAATTGTACATAATATGAAACGTTTAATGTTTAATTTTTTGTTTTAATAAATACGGCCGCGGGAGGGTCACTCCCTCCCACATCCAAAAACTTTGAAGAACTGTTTCCGGTTTCCCTTCTTTTGGGATCGTGTTGAGAGGGGGTGGCGGGTATCTCAGCCATATGGAAAGGGGCGACCACTCGGTCCCCCCGAACGTATGGCGGAGTGCCTCGATCCCCCCGGGAAGCCATTTTTGGGCGGGAGGCGCGTCTCGGCTGGTATGCCCGAAGCGGCGTAGCCGGGGCGCGCCTGTTCCCGCCCTAGAGTGGGCTGGCCTAGACACTGACGCAGCCAGCCACGCCCTCGGGACGGGCAGGGGCGGGTTTACGCCCGCCCTGAAGACGGATAAAAGGAGACGCAAGGCCAGAAGACGTCCTCTTGTTCTTGTGCTCCGAAGCTGCACCTCCTCGCTACACGTGAGCTCGGGACAGAACAAAGAGCCAATTTTGACCCACCCACCAGCCCCTGAGGACAGCAAGTTGTTGTGCAATAAAGTGAATTTTCTAAGTATGTTCTTCCTTTTTCGTTTACAGGTTGTGAAAGTATCAGTTTTGTTGTTCTTCATAATAAAGTATGGTGAATATCATTTAGGTTGTTACGATTAAAAGGACTTGATGTAGTGTTGCTTTTTGAGCATGCTCTTTCGGTCGTAGCGACCAATGTTTTCATAAGTTCGAATTGTCGTATTTATTTTTTGGTAGGCGGTAAGGTCATGATCGGTGAGCACTAATTGGTAGATCCCTATGAGTGGGCGTCACCCAACACGGATGGGAGCGCTCGGGGGAGGTGGCCATTGGCCCCTCAATGGGGAGGCGGTCCCGTCTAAGGGCGGGTCGCCGGAAGTTAAGGAAAGGCGGTCAAGGCCCCTTCCTGTGTAGGAGGGGTTACAGCCCCCTCCTGAGGAATTTCCCGGGGCCAGGGTCATCTGCGACGGCAGATGCGGTAAGTTGTGTGGGGTGGGGGGAGGTCCACGATACCTTCTAGATACCACACACAAGTATTCGAACGACCTTTAAATGGCGTCGAGTCTTAAGTGCCCCCGACAAGTCAAGGGAAATTGTTAGTAGTTGCACTTGAGGTAAGCCTCTGTGCTGTCGCCCTTCCCAAGTGGGAGGGGTAAGTCTGGTTAGGGATCTTGACACCGGTTATGACCTTGCCGTTGGCCCTTAAACGTTAGGATGTACAATTTCAGTGTTTATAGAGAATGTTTCTGTAGGATGCTAGTTCGGCTAGGAGAACCTCTGTATTAGAGAATATGTTAAGCCAAACATCGCAATGTGATAATGAAATTGTACATAATATGAAACGTTTAATGTTTAATTTTTTGTTTTAATAAATACGGCCGCGGGAGGGTCACTCCCTCCCACATCCAAAAACTTTGAAGAACTGTTTCCGGTTTCCCTTCTTTTGGGATCGTGTTGAGAGGGGGTGGCGGGTATCTCAGCCATATGGGTTTGTACACGCACGCACGCTGTCTTTTGTTGTGATGGGCACCCCTTATTAACCCTCCTATAATCTCCTCCAAAAATACACCATTTCCTACTTCACGTTCTTAAAAAACTCGTTTAACCTAAAATTAGTTCTGCTCCCAACTAAAAGAAACAATTCAAAAATAAATCAGTGCACTATTCATTCAAGCATCCATCCATTCGGATACTTCAGACCGGAGAACGCACAGAGAAACGCACATACACATACAATATTACACAGTGGAGCATACGACACTCTTACTAAAATAAACATGCACCATTTACCGGTTTCGACTGCTCATCACATTTTAAGGAAGTAGGGAATTACACGGGAAATCCAACGGCAATCCCTAATTTCTCAAGGGAACAGTCACAGGACATCCGCTGTCCGGCGTCATCTGTATCTCAAGGGACAAACTCAGCAGGGATCACATAATGACGCCACCAATTCTCTCGTAATGGTCTTTGCCTGTACAGGCGGGCACTGGGTGAATGGCGGAACTGTTGGCAAGCAATTTCAGTTTAAACAGCAAAGACCTTATAACCTACCTGGCTGGCACCTCTACACACGGCTCATGAAGAAGTCTCGGATCCAGGCGCTGAGTTACCATAGCATTCCTGCATGATTGTGCATAGCAGCCGCGGCCGGACTGAACACGAGGTGTGTCTGTCTCGCCGCTCGGCGCTCCTGGCTGGCAAGTGCCGCCTGCATCTCAGGTAGTACGCATGTTCTGTTTAGGGTTTAAAGAATTTTGCGACCAGCCCGAACATGCGCACTGGGCTGCTCATTAGAAGAGCGGCATGGAACAACCCTCGCTCTTCTAATGAGCAGCCTAGTGCGCATGTTCGGGCTGGTGCAAAATTCTTTAAGCCCTAAACAGAACATGCGCACTCTTGCTGTGCGCTCCGCCAACCGTATTGATGTCATGATGAGACAGGCCCTGGACTGAACTTCTGCTGCCCGCCCCCTTCTGAGCTGACTGCCTCCGGCGGCTGCAGGTATTTAAATAAATGATGTGAGTGAGTCAAGTCAACTCAGTCGCGAGTGGCTCAAATTGGCAGGGCAACGCCCAAGCGCCCTAATGGATGCACCGCCCCTGCTGAGAGATATGCAAACTGAAGGACTGGTCCGTGCAACCTCATCGACAATTTATTTCAGAGGTATGTAAGAGGGGGCGTTGTACTGCTTGTAATGTCCTGCAGGACACATTCTAGTGTTCTGCAGGAAACTGTACTTCCAGCCACTCCCTTGAGGGCTGGACACACTGCACCCCCACACCATTCCATCACGGGTGTCACGAATGACGTGGCCCCGCTAATAAAAAGGCCCGGGTGCACGTGCTCGTGGCCAGTTACTGCATCATACAGTACTGTGTCTGCATCTGTGATTCCACGTCATGTGGGCCTGAGGCCCAACACCACACTGCAGTCTCAGGCATTATTGAGAGCCAGTACTTAAAACGAAAAAATAGAAGTGCGAATGCTCACTGTCTCTGAGAACCTGTTTTCTCCTTAGAAGTGCCATTACCCTCCATTTAAAGGTACTGACCCACTGCTGAGAAGTGTCGGTATACTCCCTTTCAAATGAAAGAAGTTCAGGTACTTAGGGACAGATTTACAAGCCCCTTGCGCTGCCAGTACGTCACTTTTTGTGACGCACTGGCAGCGCATTTCTCTGCCCCAAATTAAAAAAGACAGGAAATGCCACCCTGCGTGCCTTTTCCTGTCCTTGTAAATATGGCCCCTTTACACGCAGCACTTTGCGTGAAAGGGGCATTCCAGGGGTGTTGCTGTGGGTGTTCCCACGCAACACCCATGGAACCAGACACATTTCCAGATTTAAAAGAAATCGTAAATCTGGGAATGCGTCAGTTTGCTATGCTAGCGTAGCCAGGCGCAACGAGGAGAAATGTTTTAATTTCTCCTCATTTTTCCCTCTTTCAATGTGTGCTGCATTCTACAGCATACATTTAAAGGCAAAAATGCATGTAGTGATTGTTTTTGTGCAGGAAGGTGCTCCTTCCTGCACAAAATCAATCTCCCCATGACGCAGGCATCCTTGCACCATGGTGCAAGGGTGCCAGCGCCAGCCCATGGCAGCTGTTTGTGCACCAGCGCAGGGGAGAGCACAGGAATGTGACATATCATTGTAGATATGTTTCATTCCTGTGCTCTGAAAGTGCTGCAGCGTGGCGCAGCAAAAGGGCTTGCTGTGCCGCGCTGTGGCACTTTCTTGTAGATCTGCCCTTAGTGCCTGACGGTACCAGCAAATTTAAGTCACTGGTGAGAGGTGTGTGTAACACTGCTGTCAGTCGAATGCCACTAACTGAGTGTTTAGCATGCATTCTCATTGAGTAGAAACCAGAAATGAAAAATGTGCTGAAAACGTTATACATCTTTTTCAGGTCTGGGATTTGAATGTGCATTATAAAACAGTGCTATTGCTTACAATATACATAGAGGGCGCTTTGGGTCTGCCCTTTTTAACCCTTGGCTTTCTTTGACCTGTCCCTTTAAGTAACTGGCTTGAGACGTTGTCAATCATGTCTTAGCTCAGCCCAGTGGAGTATTAATCACTAACGCTATTAGATGAGTGCATCTTTCCACCTCCATACTGCGCTTGCATTGAACTGTGTTAAGAACTACTTTACAACTACAGCCCTGCATGTTTGCGATCCAGTTCGCTCCATGCCAGTCACGGCGCTGGATCCGCACTGTCAGCGGCGGGGCATTTTCGTGACCAGAGCGGGCTGCTAACATATACCAAATGAACTTTGCTCCCAAAGTGAAGGCGCCACACTCGGTCGTGTCTTGATTCTTTTATTTGAAGGGCATGTAGAACCAACAACCTCGCTAGTTCCAGCTAAAAATTGCCAATAGTCCCTAGCGCGTTTCGGGCATCCTCCGCCCTTTGTCAATGGTCTTGGTCTGTAGAGAGATGAAGCTGCAGTGTTTTGTATCGCACTGGCGATGGTTGCTTTATAGTCCTGCCCCTCATGGGCGCGAATCGCATTGCATTGTGGTTTTTGTGGTTTTCTCTAATTGGTGCATGGCTCCCCTTCCCTGAGCCACTATTGGCCCCGGGACCCCATCCCCCAGGTCCTGGCTTCATTAAAAAATATATATATATATATTTTAATTTGTGAGGAGAGGGGCCGCATGGTCCATGTCCCCTGGGCCACTTCTGGCCCCAGGGACTCCATCACCTGGGGCCTGGCCTCTCTGTTTGGGACCGTGGGGGGAGCCCTAATGCCCCAACGGTCCTGCAGGCTCCCCGCCTCCTGCGGGATCCGGCATTGCTTTTGCACAAGGGGAGCTGCAGATATGCAGCTCCCCTTGTGCAAAAGCAATCCTGCTTTGCTTGATTGAAGCAAAAGCAGCTTTGCTTGATTGAAGTGAGAGCAGGTTTACCTGCTCTCGCTTCAATCAAGCAAAGCAGAGTTTGCTATGACAGGGCGGGAGCCGTACTCCCGCCCTGCCATAGCAAACGGCAATGTCCCGGGGGTGGGCACCCTTGGACATTGCAGGAGCCTGGGAGGGGTGGTGGTCCCCGGGGCTGCGGGGGGCCGCGTGCCTCCCCGCGTTCACTTGGCAAAGCCCCAGGGAGGCGGTGGTCCCCGGGCTGCAGGGGGCTGTGTGCCCCCCACAATTCATCAATCAAGCCCCGGGGAGGTGGCGGTCCCCGGGCAGCAAAGGCCCCCTTGGACCACCGCCAGGATACTCAAGCGCGCCAGGATTCTCAAGAGTAGTTGTGCGCATTACAAATACCAATATAACATAACATAACATAACATATAATTTGTGATTGTCCCCGGGACCTGGCCCACCCTGGGGCTTATCATTAATTCAATGGGGTTAACTCAATAAGTCAAAGGACCTGGGTATCAATTAATATAAAGAAACAAAATTGGTCCTAGACATATCTTCAAACACAGATTAATACATCAGTTATTATTTACATATGGGGAAATAAATCCCAAAAGAATAGGAGATGAAATTCTTCTAACAGCCAGAATTCTATATAAATGGATCGTACCCAACTTACATATATCAAAAACAATTCTTATTCAGTCAGTCAATATATTTCAAATTTATTTTCAGCATTTATAAAACAAATTTAAATGCAAAAAGGGGGAAAGACTGCGAGATGCAGTAAGAGTGTAAAAGGGGTGCCCAAGTGAAATAGAAAGAAAAGTAATTTAGAAGAAAAATTGCATAATTTATGTACAACTAAAATGACAATGCTTCTAGTTGGGCAAACGACGAGGCCTACCCATACAAAGTTATATACAGTAATTATAATACAAGGAAGGGGCAAGGACACAGAAGCTAAGGTGCAGGCCTCAAATAAATGGGGGTACAACCGTTGACGTTTCGACCCTGGCGCAATAGGGGGAGAATTAACAATAACAAAGCGCGAGAGCCCGCGCTTCTTTTTTTAATTTTCTCAGCAGGATTCGCGCACCCAGCGCAAATTCTGCCGTTTAAAAAAAAAATGTATTTTTTTTTACCCCTCAGCAGGGTGTTTCTACCCTGCCCCCTTATCTTGTTTTTAATGTTTTTTTCACTGTTTTCTTGTGACTCAGAGTCACAAGATGGCTGCCAACACTTCCTGGTTTGGAGTGTTGGCAGCCAATCAGAGTGAAGCTTGTGCTTGGGAGGAGTCGCGGCTCCTCCTCGGTGCTCAGATATCGAAACTTTTCTTTTTTTTATTTTCTCAGGAACTACTAACGGATTCACACCATTTTAAAAAAGTGCTCTTTCTGAACCAAGACCTACCTTTTTTCTAAATTTAGTGTAATTCCGTTCAGCAGTTTGGGCTGTAGCTTTGTCTAAAGTTCCTATGGTGGAAATTAATAAGGGGAAAACGTGTTTTGGGACCCCCCTTATTTTCTCGACCCCGGCTTGATGAATTACCCCGAAACTTTCAAGACAGGAGCTGACCGGAGCAGGCCATCTTTTCTTCAAATTTCGCGAAGATTCGTGAAACCACCCAAAGTTATTGGAAAAACAAAAAAGGTTATCCTATGGAAACTAGGTCCTAACTATACCTAGCTAATGGCGACCGCCAGTATTGATTAGATGCTTATGGGTCTCTGTTTTATTCATCTATCATAATATGTAAATATTATCATTACTATTTTATCTACAAACAATTGAAAGTCTGAGTTTGTACAATACAACTTTAAATCTCAATATATTATATTCCTTATACATGTATACCCTTTACATGTAGTTGTGTAACTATATATTTATTACTTCACTATTACGATAGAACAAGAAAAAAAACTTTGTCACAATCCATTACACTGCTCTGTCTCACCCTATACCTCTCTCAATATATCCTCTACCTCCACTCTCTTATCATCCCAAAATTCAATTTACTACTATGATCTCCAAAATAACTCTTTCTAGACTCTTCCGTACTCTATTGCTCCTTGGCTCACCCCAAATCTCATTTTACTACTATCCCAAAGAACCCTTTGTAAATTCCTCCATCACGTATCCCTCCTTTGACTCATCCCAAACCTCAGTTTATTACTGTGATTTCCCTAATCCCTTTCTAGAGAATCTTCCCTCATCCATCTCTCCTTTTACTCATCTTGAACCTCATCTTACAACTATGATCTCCCAAGTAACACTTTCTAGACTCTTCCCTCCATTATCCTATTCAATCCGACTAACAGACTCACATGTCCACTAATCCACCACTAATCCTTTTTTTAGTACTGGAGTAGCGTGTTACTTGCCGAAAAACACTTTGACACCTCATCAGGGTTAATAAATGCTATATAAATACAATTACAATCAACGTGCAAATGCACAAGCAAACACCATAAGATACTGACACCAACAAAAACATCAACTGTGAGGAAGACCTGTGTGCTGATACACTTCCCCAAACTGTTTGCTTCTGGACTATTATTCTCTTGACATATGCCAAATTTTATACTATGGGCCAGTCTATATCTAAGGACATAGCCAGTGCTGGAAGTGGAAAAAGTTTAGTCTGGGATCCCATACATTGCTTATAGGAGAAAGGTAATGTGTGGCAGCTTCATGGGCAGCAGAGCCAATGACAAACCATCTATGCATTATATTTGACTAATTCTGCCACCGAATAAATGGGCAACAAGGAAAAATGCAGTAGAGAAGCTATTCAGGTTCACCTAATTGAATACAAACAGACTGCATTTTAAGATAGCTGAGGAGTGTTTTAAGGCTACAAAAGGTGGCACATCTGAAGGGTCTGTGGCTTAAAAGAGTAATCAATGAATGAATGAATCAATCAATCAATCAGAGTACTTGTAAAGCGGGCTACTTACGCGTGAGGGTCTTAAAGCGCTGAGGGGAGGGGGTGCCGCTACTGCTTGAAGAGCCAGGTCTTGAGGAGTCTTCTGAAGGCGAGTAGGTCTTGGGTCTGCCGTAGGTGGGTAGGGAGGGTGTTCCAGGTCTTGGCAGCGAGGTAGGAGAAGGATCTGCCGCCGGAGGTTGTTCGTTGGATGCGGGGAACAGCGGCGAGGGAGAGGCTGGCAGAGTGGAGCTGGCGGGTGGGGGTGTAGAAGCTGAGTCTGCTGTTCAGGTAGGCTGGTCCGGCGTTGTGGAGTGCTTTGTGTGCGTGGGTGAGGAGCTTGAAGGCGATCCTCTTGTCGACCAGTGTAGGTCTCTCAGGTCGGGGGTGATGTGGCTGCGGCGAGGGACGTTGACGATCAGTAACAAACATTGTTCATAACTAATGGCTTCTTCTTACACATGTGGTCTAAAATACTGGCTTCCTCCTCGTTTTGGTCATCATCTACTTGGTCCTTCTGCTCCTCTTCATCATCCGCGCCTGGTCTTCTTCACTCCTGGTCTTTTTCTTTTTCCTCATCATCATCATCCTTATGGTTCTCTTCTTCCGGTTCACCTTGTTCCTATCCTAGTCTTTTCCTGCACTTTCAGGTCTGGTCCTCCTCTACTTGGCTTTCATCCTGGCCCTTCTCCGAGTTCTGACCCTCATCCCCCTCATCCTTCTGGTCCTATTGAATCTTCTGGTCCTGGTTCCCCTGGCCCTGATTATTTCTCTACTCTTTATCCTCCTTCTCCTCATCCAGGTCCCTTTACTCATCCTTCTGATCTGCATCTTGGTCAACTTACGCCTTCTGGTCTTCCTCCCAGTCCCCCTTCTTCTGGTGCTATTCCTCAGCATCGTAGTCCTCTTCCTTTGTGCCATGAACTGGCCTCTTGGGCTTGGTCCTGCTGCTCCGTATACTGAAGGTCCTGGTCATCCTAGTTGTCTTAGTCCTTGACATCCTAGTCTTATTCATCCTAGTCCTTCTGGGTTGTGTCCTCCTCCAGGTCCTCATCTTAGACTATCTGGTAACATTCCTGGTCCCCCTAGAGCTGATCTTCATGACCCTCCTCGTCTTGGTTTTCCCTTGCTCATATCCCTGTTGGTCCTCCCATTCCTGGTTTTCCTAGACCTCTTGGTCCTATATCTCCTGAATCCCTGTTTGTCTGGTCTCTTTGATCCTCCTTGTCATGCTTGTCCTAATGGTCGTTTTGATCCTTGTAATCCTGATCCCTATGGTGGGTCTAGTGCAGCTGGTAATCCTGGTGATCATGATGGTGGTCCTCAAGTTTGTGATTCTTCTCTTCCTGGATTTCTCACAGGTCAGCCCGGACCGCCTCCAAACCTGTCTCTAAGGAACTTTTTTTTGTGGCTTTCTGATTTTTAAGCGGGGAGCTATGGAGGGCAGAAAAAGACAGTCCCGTAGGAACTCATCTCTGTTGAAGATACTGAACAGTGGCAGGACCCACCCACAGAAAACACAGGGGTTATATTGCCCATGCTGCAGGGATCTATTTTTATCCAGCAAATTTCAGGTTATTGCAGTAGCATGTTAAATTTGGTGGTAAATACTCTTGCGGGAAAGATGTGTGCCCATTCTCTGGTCACAGGCTTGAAACATCATAAGACAGCATAGATAGCTAATGTTCTTGTTTCAGAGCATAACATTTAAGTTTCAGATTTCTATTGTATGTAACACAGCTCATTGGATAAATGTTTTGTTCCAGAGATCTTTATTTTACATGCAGGTCACAAAGTACAATCCCGGCATTTTAGACCAGTGAGTTATGCAACTGCATCAAAGAACTGCATGCAATATGTTTATGTTTAGAAATTTGGCAGTTATTTTTAAAATGTTGTCAGCACTTATTACTAAGTGCCTAATAAATGGCTATTAGTTCATTGAATGACCATGTTTTTTAAACATATTTTTGACCCACTGACAGTCTGTGTGAGATACTCTCACTGCCTTCAGCCTCAACTCCACAGTTCTCAACCGTATTATATATACACCTAGAGACAACTCAGTTAGTTCGAAGTATGCACTATATAAGAGTAAGATGCTACATGAAAAAATACATAAACACAACATCCTGGAAATAGCTAACACTTACAGAAGATTAAGTAAAAAGTGAAATAGACAAAGGAACTAAATTGCTGACATGGCTTACTTTAACATTTTCCACATTCATTGTGCAGAAATCGACTAGTGTTTTTGCAATTAAAATTAAGGACATACATATAAGACCCGACAGAGACCCGTTTCAATGTCCATCTTTAATCACTTCCAGGTCTGAGTCCTGGGGGGACCCAGCCCACTTAAAGCCCTGGCTGATTGCCCTTTCATTGCGCTGCACCAAGCTGCAATGATGGGAGATCTCGCTCAACGCCTGCATGTACCACACGTGTCCCAGTGTTCCCACACTGTGCTGGGATACAGTAAGATTTGGGCTACTGTATGTCTGGGGCTCAGCCCGCCCTTGGATCCTGGTCAGTAACAGCCGGCACCCGCGACCCGGCTGGATCCTCCTATATTCTAGACTGGGACCCAGGAGAAGCGGCCTTGTGGCTACGTGCATGTCTAGCTGCCTGCATGTGTGTGCCAGCATGGCTAGCTACTCACATCCCTTGCAGCTCCGTCCGCACTATTTGCGGAGGGAAGCCTTGCCATTCTCCGACTTTGGTCCTGTGGTTGAAGTGGGCAGGATATATTGGGAACGACGTTCTCCATTTCTTATTTACAATAACAGTTCCCCTTCTTTTTATTGAAAAACAACTGACCCTGAGCGGTTAATGCAGGCTTCGAGATGCCTTCTGCTGAAAGGGCAGGGAGGCATCTCCTGTCCAGTGAAGAAAGCACAAGGCATTCAGCTAAAGAACAAGCGCTCTCACCAGGGTGCCTGCTACCTGGAAGACATGCTGCTAATGTGTACATTGGTTAATCAGTCAATTCAAAGGGCGCCTGGGGGACGCAAGCTTACTTTAATTTGCTGGAGTCCTTTGAAGCTTCATGGTGACAAAGATGTATTCTTTTTGAGAGGCATTGTAAGGATGTGTTACCCACTGGGTTCTGGGTTGCGTCCTTTCTAATGGAACCATCTACAAAGATTTACACTAAGTGCAGACCGACTGTGTATTACTAAAAAAAAAAAATATATATATATATATATATATATATATATATATATATATATATATATATATATATGTTCACACTAGGTGTCCCCCTGCGAGGACGCACTTAAAAAAAACAGGCAAATCCTGCACCATTAAGCAGCATTCATTTATTCATCCAAAACCGGACATCACAGCGCTCGTTGAAATCCTTTGCCCTACGCGTTTCAGAGCTTCAAGCTCCTTGTTCACGGGCTTCGTGCAAAGTCAGTAGGCAGAGTCAGGTGAAATACCGAGTCAGTTAATTTGCTGGCTTTTGAACAACTTCCGATGAATCACGCCCTCTGATGGGTTAGTTAATTAATTCAGCCTTCTGGGACTCGTAGTTTTTCACCTCGATAAATACATCCTCCAGTGGATTCTGCCGATTTGACAACTCATTTGGCACAATTTTTAACTCTCTGGTGAGTACCAAACTCTGGATTCCGGTTAATTTTCATTTCTGTTTTTAATCCAAAGGCGCTGAAACAGATAGTCTGTGCGTCGTGGCCTGCCATTATTTCCAGCAGTAGTGCAGTCCTCTCGGCCTGGGACCGGCCGAAATGAATGTTCACACTAGGTGTCCCCCTGCGAGGACGCACTTAAAAAAAACAGGCAAATCCTGCACCATTAAGCAGCATTCATTTATTCATCCAAAACCGGACATTACAGCGCTCGTTGAAATCCTTTGCCCTACGCGTTTCAGAGCTTCAAGCTCCTTGTTCACGGGCTTCGTGCAAAGTCAGTAGGCAGAGTCAGGTGAAATACCGAGTCAGTTAATTTGCTGGCTTTTGAACAACTTCCGATGAATCACGCCCTCTGATGGGTTAGTTAATTAATTCAGCCTTCTGGGACTCGTAGTTTTTCACCTCGATAAATACATCCTCCAGTGGATTCTGCCGATTTGACAACTCATTTGGCACAATTTTTAACTCTCTGGTGAGTACCAAACTCTGGATTCCGGTTAATTTTCATTTCTGTTTTTAATCCAAAGGCGCTGAAACAGATAGTCTGTGCGTCGTGGCCTGCCATTATTTCCAGCAGTAGTGCAGTCCTCTCGGCCTGGGACCGGCCGAAATGAATGTTCACACTAGGTGTCCCCCTGCGAGGACGCACTTAAAAAAAACAGGCAAATCCTGCACCATTAAGCAGCATTCATTTATTCATCCAAAACCGGACATCACAGCGCTCGTTGAAATCCTTTGCCCTACGCGTTTCAGAGCTTCAAGCTCCTTGTTCACGGGCTTCGTGCAAAGTCAGTAGGCAGAGTCAGGTGAAATACCGAGTCAGTTAATTTGCTGGCTTTTGAACAACTTCCGATGAATCCACGCATTTTCCACATTTTCAGACAATGATTAATAAGAGGTTAAGATGTTATAACCCGATAAGTTCCCTCTAGTGGGATAACATTACATGTTCATTCATGTTAGTATTTGTATTAATCACTTACAGTCAAGAATATTTTTCACATTTTCAGACAGTGATTAATAAGTGGTTGTCAAAGTGTTATACACTGATAAGTTCCCTCTAGTGGGATAAGTTCCATGTAATGTTATCCCACTAGAGGGAACTTATCGGGTTATAACATCTTAACCTCTTATTAATCATTGTCTGAAAATGTGGAAAATGCATGGTAATGGGCAAAAGGTAATAAGTTACACTTTGTAAAATACCAAAAAACTACATCTCCCAGAAAGCACAGAGGCACTGGTAACCCCCATACAGGAAATGATGCAATGTATGCATTTAAGTATATCAGGGAGGGGGAGCCAAGTGTTCGGTTGATCGTGAGCAAGGTATTTGTAATACCGAAACGCGTAGATCGGAATATCTGCCCTTGTTTGTGGAATGTAATGGAAAATTAAAAAATTAAAAAAACTGCAAAACTGACCTGTGGAGTGCGACCCGATTTGTTCCTTTCTGGAGGAATAGTGGTGAATATATATATATATATATATATTGGAAGCACTTGTTCTAAAAAAAAGCTACACCGTTTTGCACAGTTTGCAGCAGCCTTTCTTATACCGTGTGTAACACAATTTAAAAATAATGAGTTGCATATTCACAGTGCTTTCCGTGTCAGGCCGGACTTTCGTAGCACTATAAATTCACGTCAATATTCCCCACTTCAGCCACCAGAATTATGTGACTGACTGGTTAAAAACACAGACATCAGCTGCAATCGCATTAACCAACTGAGCTTTCAAAACACATCAGAGTGCATTTCCCAAAGATTTGATTCACTGGCATTTATTTTACACTTAAGGTTTGTGTGCTTTATTTTATATGCATTTACCTGAAGGTCAAAGGACAACAAAATAGTTGCAGAATATTTTGTTCTATTTAGCCACGTCTCTGGTCCCGTACCATGCACAATGACCACACCACTCTCAGAATCACAGTCATCATACTTATTTTAAGCTCTTGAACCCCTGTTTTGGTGGCGTACATCGGAGTCCTTGATTTTAGCCTCCTGAAGCTTTGAGGTGCTTTGAGCAGTATGAAACCAATACAGTGGAGGGAGTAGTGTCATAACCTGTTGGATGGCCAGGTAGAACTGGGTGTGCATAGTATTTGCAGGACCGCAGGTTCCCATTTTCTCATCTGGATTAGTCCTCCTAACTTAGTGGGTATCCTTGAATTCATCTATGTTTTCAATTGTCAATAGTCAGGTGTCTTTATTCAGTGATTGCTTGTTGTCAATTGTGGTATCTTTATTCAGTGTTGCTCGCTGTGTTTCCCTGCATGCTTGCCGGCACTCTGTTGAGGAGGTGGCAGCAGGCATCATATTAGGTGTCCCAGAATGTACTAGTCCCGCAAAAGCTAGAGGGAGCAGAATGGGTTGCCATGCCCCCATAATTTATCAATTCTACCTGTGAATTCCTGCCATGTGGGGCTGCTTTGAATACTTTTGCCAAGACTGATCTTGGTTTTGGTTTCCAGTCCGGTGCTGTCCGTCTATAACTCTCCTAAGGAGAGTGCCTGCAAGAAGGCGACATTTCAGGAGCTCCAAATTCTCAGCAGTATAGAATCCAGGGGTGTAGCCATCATTAGTGTAGCAGTAGTACCAGGGCCTAGAACTCTGAGGGACCCAATTCACACCGATTATGACTGCATTTTACTACCTAACTGAGGTAGAGGCCCAATTTCCTTTCACTGATTAAGCCTCAGCACTCTTGCTATACCACTGACAGGAACACCAGTCAGGAAGGTCTTTTTAGCTTCTACAGTGGGTCACTAGCATTATGAGACCCCCAGCTTGCATATCTCTGGATGACCTGGTTATTTTGCATCACTACTTCTCTCACACAGAAGGAAATTTCTGGGACTCCTAGTGTGTGTTCCATCAGTATCAGAGAATCATTCTACGTACATCCTACAGAATGTCTCATCACGGGAAATGGATATACCTAGAATGCTAAGATTTCAGAAGCTGCTTGCACTGCCTCTCCTCTTACTCTCGTTCACATCTTGTAATATTCTGAGCATCTTTGATGTACCTGAGCAACTGCTTGCTTAAGCACCACCATGACATGGTGGCATTTGGGTGGGGGAGGGGGCTTCTTTCTGCTGAGCCAGCTCAGGAGGATCCTCATAATCCATCTCCATAAGCACCCACACATAAGTGGTTAGCTCTGTAATCACTGCAGAACCTAATTACTCAGATGCACTGTATATCGGTGTCTGAAAATACCAACCCGGAGGCCCAGAAGCATTCAAGGCATAATTCTGGACAAGGAACAAGTGATCTAGTGTTACTCATTTTAAAATCAATGCACTCGCTTCTAGTAAGATCAAGGAACCACTTCAAAGTACTACACCTTACACAAATGTTTGACAGGCAGTGCCCCCACAACAAAGAGAAAACATTCATACATTCATACACCCTTAACATAAACTCCTCTAATATAAAGCTGTGTCAGTTAAGAAATGACCACCCCAAAATTCAGATAGATGTGCTGTGGCCTGGCCAACCACAGCTTGCATAAACGTGTGCTGACGGCTGGCCACTCCATCTTTCAGATACGTGTGCTAAAGGCTGGCCACCCAAACATGCAGGTACTAATGCTGGAGACTAGCCACCCGAACATGCTGAAATGCATGCTGACAGATGGCCATTTCAACATACATATATATGCTGATGGCTTGCAAACCCGGCATGTAGTTTCCATGTGCTGACAGCGGCGGCTTGCAAGTCCAGCATGCACATATGTGTGCTGATGACTGCCCACCTCGACATACACATACACACTGGTTTTGGCAAGACTAGTGCCCTGTTAAAACCATGCAAATTCGATTTTTTTCACATTTTTGTAAATTAGAATGTTTTCTTTAAATTTAACGCCCCATGCAAATCGGCCGTCTCGCCCAAATGGATGGACCTAGAAGACGGATTCCTCTCCAGACTCTTCACCTTCGAGAAGGCCAGGAAATTCATCTTCTCCCAATCCCAAATTTGGTAACTCAGGAGGAGGTATTAAGCAAATACGGCCTGGACAAACTCTCGCCTAAATTGGCTCCCTGCAAATCGCTTAAGCCTGAAAGTAAATAAATAGAATACAAGTAAACGCATTTATCTTAGATTCTCAAAACTGTCAAAATAATCAAATTCCCACAGGAAAGTTTCATCAGCCTTCTGAAAATAGGGTGTCTTCCCAGCCTGGAATGTGCCCTGGATCCGAAAGAGCTTTCCCCGCACCCCGCGCACTCAGAAGCCGCATTCCTGTCGTTCCCGCGTCCCCCAGAAACCATTTGGCTGTAGAAAGTTCCAGTCGTTGTTAATTAAACAGAGGCTGGGTGATGCTGATGTGGATTTTAAAGGGATTAACTGTTTTTTCTTGTTATTACACTTTGAACTGCCTTGTGTAAGTGCCTCAGACATGTTACAGCAGTTAACGCTTCAAGTATTTCCTGTATAAACACCCAAGTGGTATAATCCTTTCACAGATTTCACGGCTATTAGGAAAGTCTAAAAGCATTAGGAGTTGAGAGTGTGCCTTGACGTTTCTGCCTCAGGGCTCCACAAAAAAGCCTGAAACATTTGCTCAGCTTGTAGGGACTTTAACATACTGTCCGGTTTCAACATTTTAAAGTCCGTCCCTGTGTTTTCCCCCTGATCTCGATATTGGTGCGCCCAACGGAGACACTATGGGGCAGATTTACTATTTTTTAACATAGCGCACTGCAGCAGCCACAAATGCTGCGCTACGTGGAATGGAGCCCCACTATTCACTAAAATAAGGCATCCTCCTCCTCCATTTTCACTAGCGCCGGCGCTGAAATCAGCTGCTGCGACACCTTTGCGCCATGGTGCAAGTTTAAACTCAGCCAGCTGGATCAATAAACAAAATGATCAAAGCTGGGGGAGGGCAAGCACTTTTTTTGTGGAAGCACACAACTTCTGCCCAATCAGAACATGTAACCCCTACCTCACAACATGTGGGCGGGGCTAAAACCCTCTGAAGTGATGCTCACATAATTGCCTGGCGACAACTGTGCAGTCAATCCAGACCATAAAAATTGTCCCACAATAGCAAATGGGTGCAGTTTTCAACTTGTACAGACATGTTGCACACAGATTCAGACTGCCTATTGGCCAGTCTGGGAGTGCCAGAAGGCCTGGTCTGACATTTCTTCAGTGTGCAGGTCTATTTTGTCTATTTGTGAGCCTGTTTCATGGCCTAGTGGGCAGCGTTTACTTAATGTGGCTTAATGTTGCCTTGGAAATTAGGTACCCTTTACTTAAAGCTGTACTTAGCGTGAAAAGGAGGGGCAATCGGTGTTGCGGTGGGCATTCCACGGCAACACCCATTAATTTTGACGCTACCCCCTATTTACAAGGTTGGCGTAAATAGGAGGCAGTGCCAAAATTAAGACCAGGTAAAATCTGGTCTTAAACAGGCGAGACGAGGAAAAATGCTTTATTTCGCCTCATTTTTGCTGTTTCCATGTGTACTGCGTTGTGTAGTACACACAGAAACAGCAAATTACCATTGATTGTTTGTGTGTAGGAAGGTGACACTTCCTGAACATAAACAGTCACAAAGAAAAGATGTTTTGCAAATCTGTATGTGCTGCATTTAGCAGCACATATAAAAGTCATTTAGAGATTGTTTATGTGCAGGAAGGTCTTCCCCTCAACGCAGACACCCTTGCACTATAGTGCAAGGGTGCCTTCGTTGGTGCTAGGCTGCTAGGTTTAGCGCCATCGCAGGGGGAAATGCAGGGCTGCACCCTTGTCTTGTGAATATGGTGTAGCCCTGCATTACTGAAGTGGCAGAGTGCCACGTTAAGCCAGGAAGGCTAACGACATTCTCCGCCACTTAGTTGTAAATATGCCTCCATGTGCTCTAAATTCAAGGAACCACAGAACCACACAAGGTGTGGGACAAAGGGGCATGCTTGGGTTCACAAGTCAACTAGCAAAGGCATAGAGGGGGCAGTATGGCACACAATCATACCAGGGGACAAATGGTTGCAGGATTCAACTACCAGTGGTACAAAGAGGACAAGCTCTCACCAGAATCTCACCAGCTATGTGATCACAGCGGCAGCATGGATCCGCAAGACAGCCAAGGATGCAATAAAGGTGAATACCATGACTGCAGGAGCCAGACATTTGAGGGAAAAAAAGGTGACAGTAGGCACTCTCAAATGATACATGCATGAGCCAGCCAGCACTCAGCTCTTAGTCCAATGATTTTCAATCTAAATATGCCCCCTAGCTGATTGACTCTTTTTGTTTGAACTTCTATGCTTATGCAGATGACACTCAGCTGATCCTTATACTGGACAGAGGTACAAAAGCTTCATACCTTCATACCTCAAATTCACGTCTAGTCTCAAGGAGGTAGCTAGCTAAATGACAACCTTTTGGTAGTCAACATTGATAAGGCATGGTCTTTGTTTTTGGATATGACAACATATGGGCAACAAACTGGTAAACTGCCTCTTTTCGGCCAATACCTTCTCCTGTTGAAGATGCCAGAAACCTGGGAATTGTGCTCAATTCTACACTCAAATTTGAAAAACATACAAAACCACTTTGGTCTTCCTGTTTTTTTGTCTTTTATCAGCTATCAGGAAGATCCTTCCTTTCCTCCCAGCAACTCCCAGGAAAGATTTGGTCCAAATCCTTGTAATATCAAGGCTGGACAATTGAAAATCGATATTGGTGAAACTACCCGCTCACTTTGTACATAAAGTACAGCTAGTACAAAATGCCGCAGTCTGTACTATTCTAGGACTAATAAGAAGTGCACCCATCTCACTGTGCCAGCTGCATTGGCTTTTTACTGCCCAGAGTTATCGTCCTAAGGGACCCAAACACTACCAACATACACGACAAAAGAGGTCCAATATGGGAGCTAATGGCGACTGATCAGGGCAGAAGGCTGAGATGGTCTAAAATTGACGTTGATGCCTTTTATGAAGCACTAATGGCAGACAAAGACCATCATATAGGGAAGTGCTTGAATCTCAAAGTGACAGGGGCTGAGCTGGTTAAGGCCTACGAAGGGGCAACAATAAACATCTCCTCAGGGTCAAGTCTGGAAAAAAAGAACTAAGGGAACATGGGTGGTTCCATCAGGCCTGTTCTAAGGCTATTAGAGAACTGAAAATGGCTCTGAAATCCTGCCCGAGGGATAAAACCAGGGTTAAGGCGTGTCGAGGCTTATACAAAGATACGGTTAAGCGTCGTAAATCTTTGCTACAACAGCAGGCGTGGGAGAACCTGAGGGAAGCAGTAGATACTAAAAATATGACGGCATTTTGGAAAATCATAAATGACCCTTGCTTCCAAGACAGGGGTAAACCCAAGATTGTAAATCACATCCTGGCGGAGAGTTGGCATGAGCACTTTAAAGGTCTATATAATCTCAGTACTCATGAAGATTGCCTCGCAACTAATGAAGGGCCAGGAAGGGGGGAACCCAAAATTTTCTATCTTAATGAGATTAAGGCCAGCATAGAAGGACTGACCAAAAACAAAGCGTCGGGTCCAGATGGTGTCCCCCTGGATTTGTTTCTAGCCTATGCAGAGTTGTGGGCCCCCATTTTAACTAGGGTTATAAACGCTGCAGTGTGCACGGGCATGCCTGAATCCTAGTCAACAGCAATAATTGTGCAATCTTTAAAAAAGGTAACAGGGAGAGTCCGTCCTGTTACAGGCCCATCTCCCTGATAGATGTGTCCATGAAAGTTCTTGGCAGGGTTATACTTAACCGTCTATTAGATTGGTCAGAAGAACACAAGATCATAATGGACACACAGTATGGTTTCAGGGCCAGCCGGTCTAGAACGGACCAATTCCTCAACCTGTATCTCCTGACCCCCAAGTACACGATAGTGAGCCAAGGAACTGTGTACTTGGCGTTCATGGACCTCACAGCCGCATTTGATCGGGTAAACAGGAATAAACTGTGGGAGCCTTTTGGAGGGATTGGGAGTGGATCAGGGCCTAGTAAACATCTTGAGATCCCTACACATGAATACTCATGCCCAGGTCAGGTATAATGAGGAGGGCAGTCTGACAGATCAGTTCCCCTGTATGAGGGGAGTTAGACAGGGCTGTATTTTAGCACCTTTTTTATTCACCCTCTATATCAACGGCTTAGAGAAAGCACTGGCTGGGCTGGGAGTGGACTCGCCTAAGATAGGTCACAGGGGGGTTCAGGTTCTGCTCTACGCAGATGATGCGGTACTTCTGTCCCGAACCCTGAGTGGCCTACAAACTTTGTTAGACTTTTTTATCCACTTCATGGAGAGCCTGGATTTGTCAGCAAATCTAGCCAAATCCTACATAATGGAGGTAGGGAAGGCGCCCCTTAAGAAATATAAATACACAATTGGGGCACACTGTATTGAAAAAGTTCAGTCCTTCTCATACCTAGGGATATTGGTTGACTCCAAGCTTAATTTTAAACCATTGCTGGAGGACAAATGTCGTTCACTAATCAGAAGTATGGGGCAATTATGAATCAGGCACATAGTCTGGGCCGTTGGGCTCCTGACCAGATCCTGACTCTCTACAATTCAATATGTTCCGCCAAAGTTCTTTATGGCAGTGAGGTCTGGGGCTTCGTGGACACAAAGTCGCTCCACACCGAGGAGAATAAACTTTTAAGAAGACTACTGAAAGTGCCACAAAGTACCCCGGGCTTCATTGTACATGGGGAGTTGGGTGTTGCTCACATCGAGGACAGGATAAAATCAAAACCGGTTAGCTGTTGGATTAAGATCTGGTCAAACCCAGAGACTGCCCTGACAAGAGATATCATTCAGGACTGCCTGGCACGGGACAAGGGGATGAATATCCCATGGCTAAAATATGTAAGAGATTCTCTTAAGGCCACGGGTCACCTGGAACTCTTTACTCACCCCACAAAAATGTTGGCAAAGGATAAGACCATTGTGTAGGGGGAGTTTTTGAATTTACTGGGTTCTGTCAGGGAAGACCAAGAGATAATAAAACCCGCAGTGAGAAGCCACATACTGACGAAATCTTGCTCGGGCATCGAACCGTACCTGTATCTCATTCATAGTGCCCAGGATAGGTTCCTTATGACACACTTCAGGTTGAATTCCATACATCACAGCCTTGCGGTGCCTGCAGGTTTTACTAAAACGGTGGAGCAGAAGGGTCCCTGTGGCTGCGATCTCCGATGGATACCCTTCACTCCGTGCTGTTATACCCGTATTACATGCTCCCAAGGAAACATTTTTTAAAAAGAGTTTTAAAAAAGGCCGGTTTTAGACAGGCCAAGGTGGCTCTACTGTAGATGAAACTTTCTGCAGATATTTTAACATTACACTGTACTGTAAACTTTCTAAGAGTAGCGATGCACCTTAGGAACTTTTTCAGGATACTGGAGCATTTTAACAAGCTTTGGCTGTTTACATATTGCACATGCACTTTATTGAATCTGATTCATTGTCAACGTTAGGCCCCGCATCCCCTATGTATTGCACATGCACTCTTGGCAAATTACACAATTTTAGATGTGCTCGCTGACTCACTAAGTCTGGGGGGACAGTGGAGCGTTGTATGTACTGTAATGCTGTTTTAATTAGAACACCCAGCTGTTTTTCACATTGCAATGATCGTCTCCTTTTATCTAATGGTTTGTACTGTACTTTTTACTTGTATTTTTATGGCCGTTTTGGCCGAAATAAAGATTCTTGATGATACTGCCCAGAGATTCCTTTTGAAAGCACTCTGTCTCAGTCACAAAATATTGTACTGCACAACATCTGTTTTATACATGGCCAAGAAGTTCTCCTGGTACTCTCCTGTGCGTGCTCTACGATCAAAGTAAAAACATTTGATAAATGTGCTGCAATACAAAACAGCAAGATAGGGATGTCGATCTCTGTCCGTATTGACGGCATAAACATAGAATGACATGCCTAACTCTCTTCTTGCCCAAGCAAATTATGAACGTTTCAGAAAAGGGCTTAAATTTCACCTGCTTCTTAAATACCATCTCTTCCTGGTGGTTCCCAATTCCTCTCCTTCTTGGTAGAGTGGTTTAAGAAGTCCCTGGACACCTCTTTCTGAGAATTTGAGCACTCATTAAATGCACATTTATAAATTCATTCATTCACTGAGCAAAATATATCTGAAATGAAGCAGAAACGAGCTAGAAATAGGATAAGGAGGTCACTTTGCCCAGAAACCCATCAGAGAGGACGAAGGATGGCTACACAACATGACGACCGATCGATAAGGGGACAACATGGCGAAGGGAGCGAGGCAGAAATGAGACACATGGGCATTATGACCACTTGAGCCAGACAACTGTGGTATTACAGTGGCATCATGTCGGCAAGTGTCTGAAATGGATTGGAAAATGGGACAATATGGCTATAAGAAACAGCCAGCAGTGAAATGAAAGGGGCAGCATGTCCACAGATACCAAGAGGCAGTGGATGAAAGGAAGCAGAATGGTCACACTACTCTACACACTACATGCACTACTCTACACTGGCACTAGTTTTATTAGACCTTTCAGTAGCCTTCGACATGATTCAGAAATCAAGTGATAGCTTGTGCACAAACTGTTTATTGATCCTAGATTATTTTTCAATATCGTATTTTATTTCTTGGGGTGCTCCAGGGGTGACGTGTCCATCCTCAAGATACGTCTATTATAATACTTTGAATAGGGCTTCCAATGTCTCTTGGGTGCATCCCCTATGGGCACTCTCCTTTTAACCTCCTATGAGGCTATACATTGATCGCAATGATTTTATAATTATTTTTGCTTCATTAATTTTGATGGAAACTTTGCTTGGACTTCATTTTTATTTCAATTCTAATTTCTTTAATCATTATACATTTCCATAGTACTCTATGCTCCAATGCATTTCGAGCCGACCTCCCTCTTCATCAGGGTGCCAGTCTACAAATAGAAGCATTACACACTGTTAATATACACATACATATGTCAATAAACTATTTATTTATTCATTGTTACTCTGTAGTATGCATTAATACATGCAGTTTACATTCCTGCTTTTTGTGATTTTAAATGATCTTTGTGATTGAACCTCCTAATGCGACCCGGTAGTGTGAATTGTGTGTTAGGTGGTTTGAGAAACGTAGCGTCGGTTAATTTATATCGACATGTTTACAGCTTTTTACTTGCGAGTCTGTTGACTTCATCTATTTCAACCGCGTAAAGGTACTGCAAAGGTAATGGGAGAAGCCGGTGTTTAACAACCGCGAGCTCAGTGTGCGTTAGTTGTAAGAACATGTTCTAACCCCTGCGCTCCTGTCGCTTGGACACACTTACTTAAGTTTACGTCTTCAGTCTTCCTTCAATATTCCTCAGCAGTGTCACAACGCGAGCTTCGGCTCTCATGTTAGGAAGCTATGGCATACTTCCGGTTTAAGTAATAAGATTGAAAGAAGGACTATAGCTGTGTGATACACGGCGGCCATATTAGGTGTATCCACTCTTACAGAGTGTCATGAATTAAAAAAAATTGTGCGCAAATAGGAATGTAAATGAATATAAACTAAATATAAGTGAAATATGAGTGAAATGTAAGTGGATGATAATAAGTATGTTGCATATAGGTAAACAAATGGTGTAGACATATAAATGATGTGGTAATATATTGTAACTGAACAAAAATCTCTTTGGCAACTATACATTTTCTTTGGAACAGAACAATCCCATTGTTACTTATAAGTAACAAGCCTATTCCATGCGTTCGTTGAGACCATTCGGTCTACACGATTGTAATCTCATTATCCAATAGTTTTCCCTTCTTAGAAGGTGTTTATTTTTGTCTCTTCCCTCAATCTTTTCAATTACTTCTAGAACGAGAAATCTTAATTGGGATATGTTGTTTTTTGCCTCCATAAAGTGGGTCGCAAAGGTGGACTTTGTATTTTTAGTTCTGATATTTGATTTATATTCATTGATTTCTATTTTGAACTTTCTTTCAGTCTTTCCCACGTATACTTTGCCACATGGACATTTTAATAGGTAAATTATGTTTTCTGTATCGCATGTGGCTGTCACATAAAGTTTGATGTCATTTCCTTTCATTGGATGTGTAATTTCGGTCTCTCGTATGATTCCATGGCAATTATTGCAGTTCATGCACGGTAATGTTCCTTTGGTATTTTTTACTTCTCTTGCTTTCTGTTTAAGTATTTCACCTATGTTTTTATTTCTGGTATAGGCGAAGATCGGCAACTGTGTGAATTAATTCTTAAAATCCGGCTCCATGGTTAACATTGGCCAATGTTTGTTGATCATTTTTTTTAACCTCTTGCTTGATGTGGAGAATCTTGAGACTATCACCATTCTGGTGTTTTCTGATTTGTGTCTGTTTATCAATAGTTAATCTTGAGTCATAGATTGGCATTTCCTTTTGGCCTTCTCCAAAACTGCCGGAGGGTACCCTCTTTGTTTAAATCTCTCTTCCATTTCTGTTAATCTTTGTAAAGATTTTATCGGAATTGATACAATCCTCTTGACTCTCATCATCTGTGATGTTGCCAGATGGATTTTCAATGATGTTTGGTGATGACTATTAAAATGCAGGGTATTATTTCTGTCTGTTTTTTGAAATAAATGTCAGTTTCTAAACCATTGTCTGTTCTTGTAATTAAAACATCCAAAAAGGTTATTTGGCTCTCCGGTATTTTGCTTCTGAACTGTATTCGTCCATCTATCATGTTCCATGCTGTTAAAGCCAGTTCTGCTTCTTCTTGCGTGCCTTTCCATAATAGGAATATATCGTCAATGTATTATCGATAATAAAATAAGCTTTTATATGAGCTCTCGATAGTGGGTTTGATGAAATGTGTTCCTCTTCATATTGCTGCATTACCAGATTCGCGTACGCCGGCGCTGTACAATTGCCCATGGATGTACCCGTGACATGGTTGACCATACTCTTCTGGTGGATCGTGCAAGGCCGCACGTCTGCATGACTCGCCGCTTGACTGGATCAAATTGATAATGAATGGTTCCCGATTTTCCGGCTTGGCTTCCAACATCTGGAACTCCTGACCTCTTGAGATGCGGAAGGCCCCAAATTAAACAACATTTAGACAAGCTTTCAAGACCTGGCTTTTACGGCAAGTATATAACTAAAGAATCTCTTTTTTCAGCAGTCTGTTTTGGTTATGTCTCCATGAACCGTTTGGTGTACCTGCGCTTAACAAATTACTGTAGCATAACATAACACTGTTAGCGATGGCGAAAAAAGGGGTCTTCTGAGGATACAAGGAGAAGATTGCAACTGTTGCAAGGCTTCACAGGCTATCAGCAATTGGACAAGCGGGAAACATGGGCACCCACAAGTGATAGGATAAAGGTCCTGTCAGTGATGAGGTAAAGGTAGCTGCAAACAAAAGTTTGCGTGTAAACCAACAAAAGGTCTAAAGGGACAGCATGGACACAGAAGCCCATCAGCAGTCGGTAAGAGCATCATGGCCATATGAATCTGTAGGTTATGCTGGAAGCATAGCTACAGTATCCAATTAGGGGAGAAATAAAGGTAGCCACATGGGCCAAAAAGAAATAAAGGGGACAGCGTGACCTCACCATACTCCGAGTGGTGAGATAAAAGGAAACGCATGAGTGCAGGTGCTAGGCAACAGTAGGCTAGTGGAAGCCTTATGGCCACTGCGCCAAATACTGGTGGCAAACATTTGCAGGGCGGCTGCAGGAGCCTGCCATCAGTAGATTAAGGAGGCCAACCTTGCCAATGAGGTAATAGCATTGTTTCATAAGATGGGTAATGATAGGACAAAAGTAACAGCATTGCTGTAGTAGAGAGCCAGCAATGAGATACGAGGTTAACATGGCTATCTGATCCCGGGAGCAGTGCTTTAAATGGGCAGGTACTCACACGTATCGAGTAACGGAACTTCTGATTTGTTTTCCTTGTGAGTACCGGATAATCTCCAAAACTGAGGAGAGTACCGGTACTCACTATGGCATGTCAGGTTTGGGGTGAAATTGTCATGTTAGCACGCAGGGCATACACTATAGTGTGTGCTTTCATGACCATTTTCCAGTGAGAAGCTACTAAGCTAAACGTCACCCTCGACCTTGCAGTGAGGCAGGAAGGAGGGATTACCTTCAAAGAGAGCAGTTTGCAATGGCTTTCCCTTCCTTCTTGGACACTGCAGCTGTGAGCGCCCACATCCACAGCAAATGAAGAGTACCAGACACTTCCAGTCCAGCGAGGAGCACGAGAGTCCCACACTCAACTATGCCAACAATTTGGAAGAGGAAAGTGAAAGATAAAAAAAAAGAATCAGTGGATGTATTTCTCCCATTGACTTCTATTACGGCCTGCATCAGGTCTTTCAGCGTGAATGGGACTTGCAAGTGTGCTGCTGCAGGATCGGAAATCAGAAATTCAAATATATTTTTTTTCCATTCCTGTCAGGAGGACAGAGAGAGCACTATGGCAGGCAGAGAAAGAGAGACAAAAATGTTGTGCACTTGCAAGCAGGAGTAGATTACTGGCAGTGATAATCAGATTCACACAATCCTGCCATCTGAAGACAACCCAGGAATTGGGTTTTTAGGTCTTGCCTGAGCCAGCGCATGCGCTACTCTGGCGAGAAATTTAGCGAGTGGGCTTTAAAAAGCCTGGCCACAGCTTTTTGGGTGGCATAGAGCGTGCGGTTACGCGCACAATCACGAGCAGAGGCACCATCAGGCTTTCCTCTCTCGTCATGGTGCGCGTACATCGCATAGCTCGTGGCACCCAAAAAGCTGTGGCAGGGCTTTTTAAAGCCCACTCACAGCGTGTGATCACTTTCGCGGCCGCTCGGCCGCTCACTTTTATCAAGTCGTCTGCAGCTTTTACTTGTTTCTGACAGCTTCCGCCTTCAAATCCTTCTCCAATCCACTGTGGTTTGCAACAAGCCCATCAGTCCCAGAACAGGATCTGAACCTTCGCTGTCGGTCCCTGTGGGCTCCACACTCTTGATTTCCTCACACAGGGCAAGGTACATGTTTACTCCTCTTTTTACTCACGTATCCAGCAGTCACAGAGGGACTTACCAGCTGCATCAGTAGTTGCCTTGTAGGAATCCTCCCCTATGGCACTGCCTCCTGCCTTTCCATTGGCAGAGTTCACTTTGGAACCCACGGATGGCACGTCTGACTCCTCTCAACCCGCTGTTTGCTACCAAGAGTGGAATTTGCATCACAACGGTCACAAAGCAGTGTTTGTGCAAGGAGTACTTTTTGAATGGTATAGCGCTAAATATCTTATGATTAATCTTGCCCTGTTAGCGACCTCTCACAAAATAGTGACCCGCTTGTATACTGAACTTGTCTGAGGCCCCTTCTGTAGGCAGCATGCATGCCTAGGACACAGTCGAAGATATCTGAGCTGACTACCAATTAGTAGGACTAAAAAAAACTTAAATATCCGTATGCATGCCCCAGTCATACTCGGCCTTACAGAAGTTGTTCCAGGTGTTGTATTGAGTCAACAGTTCAGCGCTTCTTAAACTCGCACAGGGAGCACCTCGGAAGGGGTTTCATTTATCGGTTGAACACCTGGCTGAAAGCCAAGCCGCCCAGCAAAGTGAAAAGCGAGCCGGTGGGGACCGGGCACTCACATGCAGTAGACGGTGCGTGCTGACCCTATCTTTCTGCAATCTGCTGACACTGACGAAGCAGCCCGCACTAACACTCTATCCTCCTCATGCAGGCACGTTCCACATCATGCCTCTCTCTGCTGGTACTTTGATCCCTTAGCAGAGTCCACAAGATGAATTAACAAGACAGGTTTACTAAACAAAGGGCACTCCTATCACTAAGTAGCTCGGCTCCCTCACCTGACGTCACTCCTCTCACATCAGCTTTATGTTACATGGAAAAACACCTCTGTTGACCCCCTCTACCTCAGGAAGGATTCTGTCTTCTCAGTGATTACATATTCTTCCAAGCAGGGCAAACCTGACAAGAGCGTCACTTACAAGGTGACCGGCTTCAAGTCCAGGCTCTGCTCTGCTGCTACAACTTGGGAAACATGCTGGCACTGTTGTATTGCTTAATGCTAACAACAACATTTTTTTAGGTCTCGCCTAAGCCAGCGAGTACTGAGTTCTCAGTACCCTGCAGAAAGCAGACGCTAAGACCTCGCACTGCGGATACCCCTTACCGCCAGCCCCCACCCTATGCCAGCCTCCGTTTACTTCGGCAGCATGTGCAGGTCTGTTAACCCTTTTGGCCTCTCACTAGGTGTATCTGCAGATATGACTATAGGCTTGCAGTGTGTGATGAGCGATTATAACACCATGCCTTCTCTGTCCTTGGACAACCTCCGATGTCACCTTGTATGGGATATGGGGCAATAAAGAATCAATTCCCATTCAGTGCTTGTTAATGGCGCTTCTCATCTGATGCAGCCTGCTTCTAAGCGCCCGACTCTGTATCACCAGAGTCAAGCAGTGCCAGATTTAAGGAAAGGTACAGTAGGTAGGATGGACAGGGTGTAGAAGTTTCCAAGCAGTGGAGCGCATCGGATTTGTTGTACTCTACTGCTGTGAGTTAGCTGCTTCACAATCAATGGAACCGGTGACCAGTAAGTTCAACACTAATGTCCGCTATATTAAGCCACTGAGCTTTCTGGTGTTTTAATCTGTGACCTGAAGGAGTAATACGATTTCTGCAGTAGGTGCACTTACCCACCTAGTTGTGTGGCTGAGGTTATGACCAGCAGGCTACACATGTCACTATACTGACCATCTGCATCTTTGTGCAAGAGTGGGAACAAGTGACCTGGAGATTACACCCCTGATACTTACCAGGAGATGTACCCCTTCACCCACATGGTGCTCGCTGATCCTACCTTCTTAGTCTTCTCCTTGTTCCGTTCTGTTTCTCTGTGTTCCCTTTGGTCTGTATTCACTGTTTCCTTTCATCTTAAACTTTTTATTTCCGCCTTTCTCTTCTGCCCACCTTTCTTATTTATTCTTCCACTTGAACTCTTTTAATCTCCTTTCCGTTTTCATGCCATTACTGCATCTTATTTTTTTTTAATTTTTTTTTTTACTTTTCTCATCCTCTACTCTTATTAATCTTAGGCAGGGCTTTAAGTGGGGTGAAAAAAATGGTTTTTTTTCAAAGCAGTGTGGCAAATGTCATTAAGAGCGTGGCTTGAAAACACATAAGCTAAAAATCTGTGCTTAGCATAGTATGCCGCCCTTCTTGTATTGTGCGGTTTCTGTCATTGCATCCAGATATATGATACAACAAGGAACATCATACCTACAACAAGTCAGGACTATCGGCTTATATCAATGGTTGTTAGTTGCATAAGATAACTAAGCAGCAACTATAACTAGTATATAATATTGAAAAAGATTCCACACCAAGACAATGTTGCTGCTCCTGAGCTTCAAAAAAAGATGGGAAATCCAGAGAGAAAATGACTCTTTAAAGGATTTCCCTTCCCCTACAACGCTCCCCTGGCATGACGTCATGCCATAACTTCTCCATTAATGAGAAGTGAGCAGTGTGAGAATGCGCACCATCGATGTGCCTGCTGTCACTGCAGTCCGAAAAAAACGGACCGCCTGTGCCAGGGCACAAAACAGAGCCCGATTGAGACCCTTTTCGAGGCCTCCTTTAAAAAACTGCTGATGCTCAGCATCAGTGAGGCCAGGCCCACCTAAAGCCTTGATCTTAGCGTTCTCTCCTTCCTTCTTTGGCCTCCAGTTTTTGTATAACGCACTTTTGGGACTGTTATGGGCTCGTAGCGCAAGTAACTGCTGCCTCTTGCTATAGCTCCATAGGGCCCACAAAATCTGACATCTGTTAATTCTCCCCTAATATCCGTCCGTTACTCAAATTATAATTAAGGCTCCCTGTTTTCCGTTTTCACTGATTTTTACAGATAAATAGAGACAGAAAACATTTATTTTCTTGTCTGTATTTATTTTAAAATGTGGATAAAAATGGAAATTTAGTTGCTTTTTGAGTAATTCTAAATACTGTCTGCCATGACTGCCAGGCCAATAGCTGTGTGAATTGATAGATGAGGGGTTAAAAAGTAAGGAATTTTTGTTTAGAGTCTTTAACACCAGTAGATCTGCACAAGGTTGATACTGAAATGTGCATATTTTCATATAAGTGCATTGATTTATCTTCTGCTGGTGTTCATATCACTGAAATCTGGCAGGCATTCACGCATTAGTACATATTTATCGCTTAAATAGACGTGGAAATGTACTAATTTCAGCTTCATTTTTCCACAAATCCCAAAATAAATATGGATAAATACAGATATAATTAGCAAAAAATAAATAAGGATAAATACAGACGGAAATGTCAAAATAATAAATACCATAAAACCGGGAGCTCTAATTATAATTCACATACTATTTCCCATCCTCTACCCTTCTGTTGTTTATATCCTCCCCATCCAAAACAACAACAAAAACCTATAACAATAATTAGAACAGGCAGGAACAAGTTGCTAATATTCCCCCAAAAAACACTAAACATTTTTTATATGATTTTTTTTTAAATAATAAGTTTAACTTGGTCATCATCTCATCTTAATTATAGAGAGGGTATCAAAAATGCTTATAATACTTTTTTTTCTTATAACTTTGCAATGTGCGGCACACACCACACTACTCTTAAACAGCGCTAAAACTCATCAGTCAACCCAACAGCTCTGGCTAACCACTTGTAAGGGTTCCAAAAGCGAGACATGTTGGCTTTGCCAATGCTTGTTGGATGTAGAAATCA